>NC_088930.1:54102500-54140000 GCF_038396675.1 Hydra vulgaris
TACCTGTTACTGTAGAATTAAAAAAAAAATTTATTTTTACATCGAAAAAAATATCTTGTGCACTCAAAAAAAGTATTTTGAATACATTAAATCTTTATCAACAGAAGCTGAATACTCTTTTTTTTTCAAATATCTTTATATCCAACAATGCTGCAAGCAACCATAATTAGAGTTGGAAGTTACTGGAAGAGAAAAGATGAACAGTAAAATAATGAGACTTAATTGAAACATGAGTCAATTGAATTTTAATTAGCTATGTAGAGCAGTGCCCATTATAGTATTTATTGAAATGAAAAAGAGAAGCAACATTATGACAATGTGAAATTGATTCAAGGTTGGCTGCAAGTGTAGGTCTAACTATGCTTAGAATGCGTATTTTGAATCTGATCTCACTTCTGTAACTGATTGGGGCTCACAGTGGCTTGTAAATATTAACTCCAACAAAACTCAGTTATTTACTACAAACAACTATCACAGTATTGTTGACATTCCTATATTGATGAATGGCAACTCTCTCACTGAGTCATCTTCTTTAGGTTTTCTTGGATTATCATTTCATGGACCTTTCATGAAAGCCATATATACAATCGATTGCTAAATTAGCATCTGCTAAGGTTGCTTCACTTTATCATGCTCGCCATTTTCTCTCTCCTGATTCCTTTCTCTACCTCTACAAATCTCTTATTTGCCCCTGTATGGAATACTGTTGTCATATTTGGGCTGGTTCTTCTAATGATACTCTTTCTCTTCTAGACAAGGTCCAAAAACGCATTGTGAACGTAGTTGGACTTGGTCTCTGCCAAGGTTGAGCCTCTTTCCCACTGTCGTAAAGTTGCATCTTTGTCGTAAAGTTGCATCAACTCTTTTTTCTACTAATACTATTATGGCCACTGCTCAAAGGAGCTTTCATCTCTAGTTCCATCAACCAAAACTCATTCTCGCTTGACTCGTTATTCATCAAAGTTTTATTCTTTTATTGTATCTGCCCCTGCGCGCTCCAAAAACTTTTAGTCTAACTTTTTTCCCTGCTCTTCAAAATGTTTTAGTTGTCTAATTTTTCGGATTTCAACCCTCTCTAACACCTTCATGTTTACTTGACTCATACAACCTTTAACATTTTAAGTCTTCTGTCAACCATTTTCTTGCTCTATAACTCTATTCTTTTTTCTAGTAACTCTCAACTTAATAGTGGTTGCTTGCAGCTTTGTTGGGAATGAGTCAGAATTAAAAAACAAAACAAAAAAAAAAAAAAAAACAAGCTTTGAATAGAAAATCAACATTTTGGCTTATAAAATCAAAATGATACATGTACTAATAAAATAATTATATTAAAAATTCTTGGTATTACATAGTCAAACACTCAGAAAACTATTATTTTGAAAATAGCCACTAAATATTACAGTAATCGGTAATGTTTTGAAATATAAGTAACAAATAACAAAATTTAATCTAAAAAATTTAAACTAAAACTGCCATAAATCTTTAACCAGTTAACCAATCAGACTGAAATTTTTTCTAGAGTTTGATGTGCCCATAGGCTACATTTGCACTAATTTTTATCAAATTTTATAAAGTTGTTTTCATTTCAAAGGTGTTTTTATTGGCACACTACAAAGTCAAAATTTCACTCAATTTGAACATTCAAATTAATTATTTTTCACAGGGTACTTAAATGTGTATGCTATCTTTCCATTTGTGGCGTTATTAGCTCAGCTAGGTTGGCATTATAAGGATCCATGAAAATTGTGATACTTTAATATAATATTAAATGTTATAAATTTTTTCATCTTTTTTTTTAATTTTACAAAAAGGCATGATAATAAAACATGCTGTCTTCTACTTACCTCAGTCATATTGTAAAAATACATATAAGAGCTTCAAAACGAATCAATGGATTATATGATCAACCTTATGAATAAAGAGTGTTGGCGTTGAATATGACAACTGTAAAATACAGGCTACTTAATCAACGTCTATAAATGGTGCAAAAATAACAATAGTGATAGAAGTCTTTTTGAAATAGATAACCAATTTATTACTCCTGGTCATGTATATAAACTAAAAAACAATCTTCACAATTAAATTTACGTATGAACTTTTTTTCTCTAAGAATAATAAATAAAAAGAACTCTCTTCCTAATGACATTGTATCAGCATTATCTTTAAAAACGTTTAAGCTGCTTCTAGACAATCATCTAAAAAATGAATGGCTTATCTAAGACTAATCCACATTTTATTTTCTATTAGTTATACAAACTCTGTTATTTTCAAGTATTATATAACTAGGTTGACAGGCAGTTGATGTCTACACAATTTATTGTAAAACCCTAATGTTAAAAAAATATGAATAGCATTGTAAAATGCGTGCATATTGACAAAAAAAATAAAAAAATAAAAAAATCACATTAAAGATACCACAAATAAAGCAAATGTAATATAAGCTTAAAAAACATTAAGGACAAAATCTGCTTTTATTAGATTGTGTACAACCTATAATCAACTTTATTTAGAAAATTGTACATCTGATTTAAATTCTTTAAAAAAAAGACAAAGGCTTTGGACACTGTATAGAAAGGAAAAATTTGTATCAGAAATAAAAAAATCTAGATTACATAGTCTGAGTCATCATAGTCTACAAATTCTTGAATAATGAAATGAAACCATTATTTTTTTAAATTCTATTTTATTATAGGTAATCAGTGGTGTTTATGTGGTCTGGACCACTCCTCCCCCCCCCCCCACTCACTAAGGTGAGGGGGAGGGGGAGGGGGAGCACCAATCAAATTCAACTTACTTTTAGTAATTTAATTAACTTTTGTTAATTCCCTTTTAAGACCATTAAATTGTATATTTGCTGGAAAATCTAGCACACATTTTTGATAGTTACTATAAAAATTTGAATCTTATGGTAAAAACATGAAAAAATGCAATAAAGATCTAATGGCCTTAACTGTATATTCATTAGAAAATGAATTATGTATGTTTCATGCTAGAAAATGAATATTTATATATTTGTAAGTTGGTTGCTCTTCTTCCCCCTTTGATTGGTGCAACCCCAAACCCCCTCCCCTTAGTGAGTGGGGGGGGGGGAGGGGGAGGGGAGGAGTACAGACCACATAAACACCGCTGATAACCTATAATAAAATAGAATTTAAAGAAATAATGGTTTCATTTTGAAATTTATTTAGATATTTAGGTATTAAGTACCTAAATATCTAAATTAATTTAGAGACCTTTATTTGAACCATATTGAAGGTCTCTAAAAACTTACTGCCCCCTTTATTTGTGCCCCTATCTACTATAAAGACCAGATCAAGGAGAGGACAACCGATCATACTTTTCCTTTTATTAAGGAATGACTTATAATTAGTTGCACCCTTTACATAGGCCAGTTGACAGATTAGAGGGGCACCGGTTTCTATTAACACATACAACCGTTGATGATTGAAAAATAGAGTCATATAAAAATGCTGGCATTTTTGGTCTTATATGCTAATGGTCTTATATGCTGTTAATCTTAGATCAAAACAAAGTGTTAGAAATATTTACAACCATCTCAAAATGGCTGAAAATTGGACATTTTAGGCGAGTGGACATTTTGCTTTTAGATATATTTAAGTTCTGAACTGCAACAAGCTGCCTATTTTTTGCCCGTTTATTGCAGACAGTAGTAGCTAATCAGAAAGGCTATCTGTAAAGACTTGTGGATTTTATTATGATTTTTTCCAAAGTTGAGGAGGTCATAATTTTTCTTTAATTTTACACAAATTAATAAAAACCACTTTTTTAAAGAGAGAACTATCCAGAAAATAGTTCTAGAAAAAATGAGTCACTTGTTGAAAGTGAGAAAAAAGTTATACAGCTCTAAAGTAGTCTGTTTTGACCATTTGTAAATCGAGGGGGCCACTGTATCATGTTTGTAAGGCTATAATTTCCAAACCGTTGTACTTGGAAGTTTGAAATTTCAAATTTAACCTATCTACATGATGCACATAACAATGTGTAAAAATCAGGAAAATCAGAGATCGTGCCCCACAAAGTTTTGTTTAAATTGGTTGAAATATAATGATTTGACCCTATTATACTCTCTTTTTTTATTATTATTTTTACTAATTGTTTGTAAATGCAGTTTATTAGTAAATATAGGGTTACCAGAAATTCTGGCACTCATTTTTATTAGTTTATTAGACTTAAGAAAATGTATTATCTGTCAATATTTTTGTTTCCATTTCATTCCTATGTCAATTCTTATTCGTATTCAAGCATTTTTTTATTTAAATCTATTTTATTTTTAGGATGAACTGGAGTTTTAGTGGATGCACTGGAGCAGAGATAGCAAAAAGACTTAAAATTCCTTGAAGAACTGTCTATAACAATTTGAAACATTTCAAGGAGACAGGCAGCACTCAAGACAAGCCTAGAAATGGAAGACCACCGACATCAAGTAGCAAAATTATTATCAAAAAAGTGCATGATTCGTCGAAATCCAAGGAGGTCGATGAGAAAAATGGCAAATGATTTGCAAATAGGTCGTGAATCCCTGAGAAAAATATGCAAGGATAAGCTAAAACTTATCCCATACAAGATCCAAAAAGCTCATCTTCTCACAGGCAATATGAAGAAATAAAGAATGGAAAGATGCAAGCTTTTGTTCAAACATTTTTCTTCAGCCACTCAGGAATTGTTTTCACTGATGAATGTTTATTCAATGTTGAAGCTTTCTTAAACCATCAAAATGATCAGATATTGTCTAGAAGTATTAGTGATGCAAACATGAAAGGTAGAATCGCTTCTCGTTCAGGACATCCGCAATCTGTTATGGTTTTTGAAGGGATAACTTCAGATGGCAAAACTCCGTTAGTTTTTGTGGATTTTGGAGTTAAAATTAATAGCCAAAACTATTTAAACGATGTCCTTATAAAAGAAGTACTTCCATAGTCCCAATCACACTTTGGTACAAAGCCCTGGACATTTCAACAGGATTCAGCTCCTGCCCACAAGGCAAAAATTGTTCAAGGGTGGTGCATAAACAATTTTCCAGATTTTATCAGCGCCCAAGAATGGCCTCCCTACTCGCCAGATCTCAACCCGTTGGATTATTCCATGTGGTCAGTTTTGAAGACCAAGGCATGTTCTATCCCTCATAGGAATTTGAACTCTTTGAACCGAGCACTTCAGAAGGAATGGAATAATCTTTCTCCAGAATACCAGCGCGCCGCAGTCAATAATTTCCCCAAGAGACTTAGGGCCTGTATCAAAGCTAAAGACGGTTATTTTAAAATCTAATGTTGTAATGTGATTGTTAGTTGTTAGAATAAAGTTTATTTTTAATCTTATTCACCTTTTTTTATATTTAGTCATTTTTATGGCAATTTTACTATGTGCCAGAACTTTCTGGTCACCCTGTATATTATGAACAAAATAACTCAAAAGATACACATCATATATTATAATATATATTTTTTCTTTCTATATTGTTATACTATATAAGTTACATAATTTTTGTCTTTAGTCTTTTTAGAACATTTTAAGCAAGTAATGTTTTATTTTTTAGAGCAGTTAGAGCGAGCTTTTTAGTAAGTTCAAGTTTATTTATAGTACATAGTAGTTTATTTATTGTCTATATTAGTAAGTTTATTTATAGTTTATATTAGTAAGTTTATTTATAGATTATAGATTAGGATAAATAAGAATAAAAAAATTTATTAGAAAGGCAAGCTGACAGCGACTTAGGTAAGTTTTTATCATTTAGATTTTATTTAAGTACAAATGTTGCATTAGCAATTTTATTGTATGTAATTTTATCTCAATTTTTATTTTTAGACAGACAGATAAAACTCAGTAAGGACTTAGATTTTGTAGATTTAAGAGCTTCTTTTTAATATTCTTTTAAATCATTGAATGTTTTATATATTTTAATAATTTTTGTCATTTAGGTGTGGTATCATCAGCAGGTGTATCAGCAAATAGTAATGTCTTTTTAACTTCAGTTGCATCAGTCACAGCGGGTAACTTAGTACATTTATTTTGATACTTGAATTACATTTGTTACTTAAATTTTCAAGCAATAAATATTGTTTATTTCAACATTATTGTCAGGATTATATAAATAAGCTTTTTACTTGATAATTTATTTTAGTTGCTTCTGGATCAACTTTAAGTAATGGTAACTCATTAATTCATTTTTAATTATAGATAAATGTAGATAGAAAAATGTAAGTTGGAAATTTTTGTAGATTTGAGAGCAGTAAGCTTTTTTCTAAAGGATCTTTCTATTTTTGGATTAAATCCACTATCACTACATTTGTTCTATTTTTATATAAAGTACTTTGATAATTTTTGTCATTTTGGGGTTTATTACTTTTCTGTTTTTTATTTAATAAAAAAACAAGCAAAACTATTTCTTTCATTTAGCTTCATTGACTTCATTATCCAGTAATTGAATAATTTTCTTTTGGTAGTTTTTCATTTGGGGAAAACACTTTTAAAATATTATAATAGCGTCTTAATTTTTTTAGATAGCAATAATGTATTAAGTAAGTTTGATTTTATAATTAAGATTTTCTTTTTCACTTTTTTTTTTAAAAATAAATTAAATTAAAAATGTTTTTTCTATTTTAAATCTGAAGCAACAGCTTCGTAAACAAGAATATATTGTATAAATAAATAAAGATATATATCTTTAATTGTTGGTTATATATGAATATATTTAATTGTTAATATATTTAATATATATATATATATATATATATATATATATATATATATATATATATATATATATATATATATATATATATATATATATATATATATATATATATATGTATATATATATATATATATATATATATATATATATATATATATATATATATATATATATATATATATATTTATATATATATATATATATATATATATATATATATATATATATATATATATATATATATATATATATATATATATATACACATATACAACCCTCAGAATTAAGCTTGACATTCGGCAATGCCAAAATAAGTGTTTGATGTTGGCAAAAAATTGCCGACCTCTTTTCTATGTTTTATGGTAAGACCTTTGCACTGAATTTTTTTTGCCGACCTGATCCCGACCTCTAAAATATTGAGGTTGGCAAATTATTGCTAACCTCAATTTTCCTAATTTCCAGGGTTATATATATATATATATATATATATATATATATATATATATATATATATATATATATATATATATATATATATATATATATATATATATATATATATATATATATATATATATATATATATATATATATATATATATATATATAGTTTGTTGCATTTGGGAAGCACAGAAGGAAAAAAGTGATCTTACGCCAACACATACGTCACTTTTAATTACTTTTGACTTTCGTCCAACATTTGGTGTTGGACGAAAGTCAAAACCATTAATTTAATTACAAATTAATTGTTTTTAAAAAAAACCACAAAAACGCAAATTTAATTGACCAGAATGTTTTTAAAAACATTCTGAATGTTTTTAACAATATAAACAATATTTTTAATTTTATTTTTTTTAATAAAACAGTCTATTCTAATCTTTAATATATTTTATATATATATATATATATATATATATATATATATATATATATATATATATATATATATATATATATATATATATATAATATATTAAAGATTAGAATAGACTGTTATACTAAAAATTAGCCTATTAATATTTAGAATCTTTAATTTTTGGTTAAGTCTTTTTAAATTTTTATTATTATTATTTTTTTTAGTTCTCCTTCAAAGGCGAGTTGGTAAGTTAGGCATATTGTTATTAATTTAGTTTGTAATTTAGTTTAAACTATTAATATTTTGATAAAGTCTTCACAACTTTTTTTTTTTACTATTTTTTAAAATTTTTCTTACTTATGTAAATGTACTTATGTTATGTACTTATATACATGAACTTATGTAAAAAAATTCAAATGTTCATATATTTACAAATTTTTTCCATCTAGATGAGTTGTCAAATGGCAAAGGTGAAATTTCATTTAAAATGTCTTTTGTACGTGTTTTTATTTATCTTTTAGCAAGCAAGAAGAATATTTAGGTTTTGGTTTTTTTTTTGTTTAGATAAAACACTAAACGGTAATTATAAGTTCTCAATAGCTATAATATTTGCTTGATTATAAGTAATACATTTTCTAAATTATAATTTTGCTTCATCAGTTAAAATTAAAATTTTAAAATTCAGTTAAAAAAATATATCAATTTTTCTTTCAGCAAAAGAAGCCCGGACCTTTGACCCATCGGTCATTTCAGAGGTGGATTCAGTATTCAGGGTCTGACCACTCATCATTTAGATGGGGTGGCTAATACCCCTCATACAGGAGTCGAAGGTCCGGCAGAATAATTAAAAACTTTCATGTCTAAAATTAAAAAAAAATGTTATTTGTAGACATGAAAGTTTTTGTGTGTATATATATATATATATATTTGTTTTTTGTATATTTATATGTATATATATATGTGTGTATATATATATATATTTGTTTTTTCTTTTGTGTACAGTGTGTGTGTGTGTGTGTGTGTATTTACACATAAAATTTTTTTTTTGTAAATAATTTTTGCTCTCCTTCTACAGTAAGTTAGGGTAGATTAGGGTAATATAAGCACCTTAAGCAGATTTGGAATATTTTCATATATAATTATGCTGGATCCAAAATTTTTGCGAATAATCAATTTTTAGGGATCCCTACTCATGATTCACTTAGATATTTGGGTACCCAAAATTTTTTCTTAAAAACACAGAGATTTTAAAAAAGTAGCAAAAGTGCTCATATTACCCACACCACTTGGTAATATGAGCACTTTAAATTAGCTCAAAAAAATAACATTAATTGAATTAAAAAATACCAACCTGACAATTAGAAAAATTTCTTTTTAATCGAAAACATAATCTAATTTTTGGCATAAACTTGAATTAAAAAAAAAAAGACCTCAATATCTCCTACTTCTGTTTTTAAATATATTTTGTGTTGCATAATTTATGGACAATCCCTTACTGCTATATATTTAATGTCTGTTGTCTGGCCTTTTATAGTTATATGTATATAGAAATATATGTGATCCTACAAATATCTTAAGCTATTTGCTAATGCTTTGCGTAATTGTTGTGATGTTATTGTTGTAATGTTTTGCAATGATAGACAGCTTGGCTTACCTTCCCGTTGGTGTCTATCATTAAAAATGATTACAGGTAGTTTCACTATTTTCTATTAATCATTCACTAAAAGCCAAGATAACACTTGATATTACTATAGTACAATTTTTATGCCTCATATTATTATTTTTTTATCTTTAGTGTTATTAATAATTTTGCTCTTTGAATGAAATTAGTTAAATGAGTTGGCTTTTCATTAAAAGATATTGATTTCAAAATTGAACACTATGGTCAAAATGCTCTGGGTTAAGTAGTATTTAAAAATCCGGTTTCTATTTTGTTCTTTTTTAATTTTTACTAATTTACTTTTCTATAACTTCCTGATAATATAGAATCACGTAAATTTTCAAACATGTTTAATTATCATCCCTATCAGTAATAATTATTTTTAATTATTTTAATATGGTTTTCTTTACAATAGGCTATGCTTGGCTCCTCGGTCCTGTAGATGGCGGCTGATACAACTGATTTAGAAAAGTGCCTTCAACGTTAATTGTTTTTTAAGAAAAATGTGTTTTATAAAGGACTTTTTTTTTATAGATATACTTTTGTTACATTTTTAATTACATATCATGTAAATTAATTTGTTTTACAAAAAAAGTAAACACAAGTTTAAATATACTTTTTACAGCTGTTTTATATGGTTTTAACATCTGTTTTATAATCTTTTCAGCTCATAATGCTGGGTGAATAAAAAAAGCAACTGCTTTTACTCAGTGCTTTTAGATTGCTCATCTTTATGTGAATACATTTATCGATTTTAATCAAATAAAAGTAAAGCATAAGCGTTTTTGTCACGAAGCGTAACAACGAAGCGTAACAACGAAGCATAACAACGAAGCATAACAACGAAGCGTAACAACGAAGCGTAACACGAAACAATTACTTCAAGAATGTAGACTAAAAGTGTTCTTGAATAAAAGAATTTCACACAAGTTGACAAGTTATATTAATAAGTTATATTAATAAGTTATATTAATAAGTTATATTAACATACAAGTTAAGGTATAATTTTTGTGAATATTTATTTTTTAAGCTTTACTTATCACTCTTAGAAAAAAAAAGAACAGTTTAAAAAAAATTAGAAACTACTTAGTTAAGAGTAAAATTAAGAGGAAGAAAAGGGAAAATATATTCCCGTTATTTTACTTGGATGATTTATGCATATAATTCAAGTCATATTTTAACATAACGATTTTGTTGTGATTTGCAAAAGATTTTACAAAGCAACTATATAAGTATGTAGCCTGCTATATATTTACCTAGAACCGATGAAAAAATAAAACAACCCGTTTTTTGCCTACCAATATTAAATATATTTTAATAATATAAATAATTATAATACAATATTTTTGAAATAAATTTTTATAAAATATTTGACGCTACTGTTAGTGATGTAAAAACAAAAGTTGCAAAAGTTAAAAAAATTTAAACTAAATACATTACTTAATTTAAGCAAAATCAAGTCAGCTTTAATTTAATTTGTAGGATAGCCTGCACAGTCGCAAGGAAAAATTAATCCAAGTTTTTATTTGGCTGTAATTTTTTAAATTTTATTTTAGGATATAACTACTATATTGCCTGCTATATAGCTTTTAAATAACTCAATATATAAGTACTATATCACCTGCGGAGTACCTGTCCACTATATAGCTTTTATACAAATGCTACAACATAACCTGTTATATAGCTACTATCTAGCCCACTCATAACTTCTATATAGCTACTACTTAAACATGTAGCCCGCTTTATATCTATTTATAAAATATAATAATACAATGTGTTAAATCAAGTATGCTACACTAATTTTAGTGATGTAAAAGCAAAAGCTGCAAAAGCAACAAAATCAATTTAAATAAAAAATAGTAACTTTAAATGAATTATATAAACTCATTTTTGCAATATCAAAATAAAAGTTGTAATGTTACTTTAACATCAAAAGATATCAAATAAATTGAAATGGCATTTTTTTTAGTATTTAAAAATGTTTTTTTTTTTTACTAAACCCACCATAAATCTTTATTAAATCTTTTTTTGTAATTTTTTTTTTTGCAAAGATCACTTTAACAAAGATTATAAATGTTATTTTTTTACTTTTTTTTATGTAACATTCACGTAACGAGTTTACCTCGGAAAATAAAAATTTCCACAGACAGACAACCATTACGCTTTAATAATACCAGTGGGATATTAAACCTTATGCAAGTTTGGTGCCTAGTGATATTTTATCACCGCTCTATTAGCACCTTTAGGTAGTGTCCTTTTACTTTTATTGGTTGTTTACTTTTTTTGACAAACAGCTTCTACTTTAGAAAACATTTTAATAAAGATTATTTTATTTTGTGACATCATAACTTAATTTTACGCATTAGAGGTAAGTGATAACAACTTTAACTCGTTTAGTTTATGATTATATTGCCTAAATAGGTGAAACAAATGTACTTTTACTAAATTAACAAAATAATATTGAAATTCAAATTGTATTCACATTTTGTTCAATCTTGATTTGAAAAAAAAAATGTTGACAAAGAGATAGTTGATCCTTTAAAAGAGGAGGTACTTGATCTCAGAATCAACTATCCTGTATTTAGGCCTAGTCTGGAAGGTATTCAATCGCACTCCATTATATGATCATACATATTATATTTTGATAATTTGACCATAGCTATTAAAAAGTTTAAAAACTTAAAGATATAAAAAAGAGCTGAAACTAAAACTAAGCAAAACTAAAATTAAAATTTAAGTGATGATTAAGAGTATGATCTTTCCAGCTCTCTGGATATCAGCTGTGGCCTTAATTTCCTTTCACACCATCAACTCATTAATGATGCAGATTCTTAGCATGACAAAAATATTTCGGTCAAGTTTTCTATTTAAAAAATAGTCAAGTTTTATGTTAAGAAAGTTTTATGTCTTAAACAAAATACCTTGAAATTTAACCCTTAAAGAGGATAGGACTAGAGGGAAGCTGTTTCACTTTCCAACAGTTAAGAACATCAGCCAAGTAGAAGTTGATATATAAATGCTGCCATAGCCATTTGTCAGTGGAAGAACTTGAACTACTGGCATTATAAAATTTAAAAATAGATTTCATGCTAATTTTTTATTTTAAAATATTGTTTTTTTGGCTCTATTTCTAGATCTCCTTTTTTTGTTTAATAAAGTAGGTGCTCAATTTGCATAAATGTTTGATTTAATTACTTATGTTATTTTGATGTGGGATAATTTTATTTATATAAGATCAAGTATCACACTTGTGGGAATCAAGTACCCCCATAACGACATATATACTTGTGATACTTGATCCCTGTCAGTGGGCTACACAAACTGATCTAGCTTATTTGTTTTGCATGAAGTTTTTGATTTAAAAATAGCGGTAATGAATTTGATTGAAAAATCATGATTTCTAACTCATGATCTGATTACTTAATAATTACACAGTAGTATTTTGTGTTATTACTGCATAATTTAGAACTTTTTCCAGCCCCAGATTGGAAGGTTTTCAAGCCCCAGATCACCTTCATTTGATGCTTCATAAAGGAAGTCACAAATATTTTTTATATATTAGCTGTTTCAATTGCTGCAAATTCTGACCGAGGTGTTAAATTTCTAGGTGCATTTGCTACACCCTAATTGTCAGTTTCATTTAGGATCTTCAGCAGAGCCTTGCTGTCTTTGCCTTTGACCCAATTTTTGCAACATTTTTTTACATATAGATATTATACTTCGTCGAGAAACTTTTCAATATGATTGTCATTCACATTTCATTTTTAGTAATGTTATGGCAAGAGAAATATTCAACTCTTTTCATTTTGTAAATTTGGCTTTCAGGTTTATATAAATAGTTAAATAAGTTTTAACCTTTTGGTCAATATGCCATTTTTTATGCTAGTGTGTTTCTAATAACATTACTCAAACTTATTAAATAAGTTTTTTTAATTGATTTATGACTAAAATTCATATTATATATTCATGATAAAGTATATGATAGATATAACCAAGTTTAAACATTGAAAAACATCAAGACTTGATATTTTTCAGTGTTTAATAAACTTTTTGTTAATACTCAATTTAAGTATTAATAAAATAACTAATAACTATACAACAAGTTACTAAAAACTAAATAATATGGTAATTAGTACTATAAAATTAAGCAATTAATGTTACATAATACAGTTTTTAGCAATAAAAACATTACCGTTAAAGTGGAAACAACCATTTGATCTTTAGAAGACTTTCCAATCCTATTTAACATCTCTTAAACTAACAATTATTCATTGAAGAGTAGATTTAATGACGCATTCAAATTTATGGAAAAGCATATTAATTACACAATTTTCCTTAAGTACGCTGTTACTCAAGTATTATTATTCTCAATATCAGTCAGCGTCGTTTAAAAGTTGCTTTATTTAGTGTTAAATAGCTAATAAAACTGTTAAAGCGCTAAAACGGTAAGTTACAAGTTGAAGTTTATGTCAATAATCCTTTTTTTTTTTTAAGTTGGTTGAATTTAAACACGATCTTAAATAACAAACGATCGTGTCACGCATAAATTAATAATATAAACTTTGGTTCTATATTATATAGAACCAAAGTTTTTATTATTAAATTTGTATGTATAATACATATACACTGCTGATTTTTTCAGTAGAAATTATTTTTACATCAGGTTATTTATACCACTATTTCTAGAAAGTTTGCATGAGATTTGTTATTTCACATGACCACGACATCATGTAAAACAAGTTAACAAACAAGTGAACAAAGCTTCAGAAAAATTGACTTATCGTGTTTTTATTCATCTCGGAATGTGCGTAGCAATGACTTTGTCTTAGCTTAGAGTTTTCGCAAGAACATGCTCACTGAAAAATGCTAGAAGACTGGTTGAATCAACTGTGTTTTATTGATGAAGTTAGAGCAAGAAGATCGCATTCTGGAGAGATTCTCAATAAAAACCTTAATAAACTTCATCTCATGATTTAATAAAATGTTTACTAATTGAAATAAGGCACTGACAAAATTTATTGCTTATGAGCTTTGCAAGAAGAGATTTTACTTCGTTTAATCAGCATCTAGATCAAAATCGCGAAGCAACTGCAAAGTTACATAAATTTCCTCGGATTGCTTAACCAACGACTTCACAGCCTTTATTTCCTTGCGTCGTGTCGAGTTAAAGAGGTTTGATAAATGGGACAAACCAGTCGTCACGGTCAAGGTTTTGTATCATATAGGGCTTCCACTAAAAGATTGTATAGCAACTGCACTTGGCCTCAGCGAAATGAATACTAAAAGTATGAGCGCTAACTAGCAGAGAACTGTAGAGAGATTAAGAATCTTTCTGAAGTATGATTGTTTGTACTCTTTTGATCACATTTTGGTAATGCTGTTTTGTTGAAATACTTAATTCCTGATATCTCGTGAGCAATAAGCTAAACGAGTAACCAAGTAGTTTTTATTTTAAAATAAGTAGTTTAACAAACAAATGTCCAATAAATGTTTTTTAATCAAAATTAAATTGTTCAACCTCCACCTGGGTGAAAAGTACCTAATAATCACATCCTTGCGACGACCCCGTATATTTATTAGCATATTAAACATTAAATTTATCGACAGATTTTAAGAATCTTTTAATAGTCTTATAACGTTTAAATTGTTTCGCCCTACCCAAAAGGAGTGTTGTATACTTCGAATGTTCATACCTTTCCATAATTTTTTAGCATACTATACTTGACTTTAAATCATTGACAAATTTTGAACTTCATTTAGTTGTTAATTAAAATTCAAAATCTGTCAATAAACAAAATCTGTCAATAAATTTAAGTTTAATTTAAACTAATAATCTTTAATGCTCAAAATTGAACTTAAGCGTCGCTTTATTCTGACAGGTTAAATAAAAATGTTTTCATTTGTTTCTGTAGACAACTTAATGTTTTCATTTCGTTTTGTTAAAAATATAACATTTTTATTTTGTTAAAAACTTCATGTTTTCATTTCGATTTGTTAAAAACTTTAGCACACGTAGTTTCAGCAGTTTAAAGTGCTGACAATTTTGTTAATAACGTTTTTTATATACCTATATATCTTTCATTACTGCTACTGTGTTGCTAATGTTGTTAGTATAATGTTGCTATGGAAATAATAAATTTTGCTCATATTGAATATTCATCATGTTTAAATTATAAATTATGATAAAGCATTATTATACAAGGTTAATATATTAAAAAATTTTTAACAAAAGCTATTATTTACATTTTATCTAATTATACACATCTTGATAATACTGTTCAAACATTTGCTGCTTTAGAAATAGAAGAAATGTCTTCAGGTTCAGATGAAACTTCTTTATTTTTCAGATCTTTGCGTCCATAAACTTTCCATTCACTGTTTATATATAAAATGGACTTTATATAGTTCAATAGGCTAAACACGTTTTTACACAGGTATACCAAACAGATTGCACCCACGCAAAAAGCAGCATATACGAAAGTGCAAACGATAGAAAAACATCTACCAATACTGATCCAAATCACAAGACTTGTAAAACATACCATTATTGCCATATATAAAGCAATCAATAAATGAACAGTTTTTAGCTTTAAACTTAACGGCAGTTTCCACTAAAAAAATATTCAAAAATGTTTTACTAAAATGTAATAAATTCTTTTGATCAGCGGAAATTCGTTTTTGAAACAAATAACTTAATTGCAAAAATATCACGAGTTTAAAATTTTAAAACAAAAAGCTACCTTCAACAATGGTTTGTAACCTATCTTTTTGATATTTATCTCTCCTTGACAAATTTCGCACATCTGACGTTTTGATTTCAAAAACCATTGCACCCAGCATCGCTCGTGCACATATTTAGTGGTTCCTGTACAATTGCACGGAGAAAGTAGTTCATCGCTTGCATCACCTAAACAAATTCGACATGTTGGTTGAAGTTTTTCTGGTTGGATATCGACTATAGCAGTTTCGGAGCAATCGAAACGTTCTGCAAAATTCTGCACTGAACTTAAATCAGATTGCGTATTAGGGAAAAACACCAAATTATGTTTACATAGACCATCGTTTTGAACTGCGTTGAATTCAATATTTTGATTTATTGATAAACTTTCCATAACTTTTAAGTTATTGAACGGGTGTTTGATCACATAAAAAATATTATCTTTTATTTATGTGCTAAACTTGTGAACCTAAAGTGGGCGTTCTTTATTGGGTTAACCTTATAAACAAATTAAATGTTATGGCTTTACATTGTTTATTTTAAAATTAAGACCGTTACAGAATTTGCTCTTTTGGAATTCGTGCGTTTATAAAGCAATTAAATTTTTGACATGCAATTAAGCATATTGAAACAAAGTTAAATTAGATTTTAATTTTAACATTGTTAAATTGTTTATTTCTAGAGTACACCCACTTGCGGTAAAAATGATTTATTTAGAACCACATGCGGTGTTACTGAAAAATTTTTGTTGTAAAAGTGGTTATTTAAAAGCATAAAAACATGTAAAGTACGTTAAGAAAAATATAAATGATGTTTTCGCGGGTTCTATGAACATCAAATGACTCATCCTTTACATTTTTGTAAAAAATTAATTAAAGTATTAAAATGTATATAAAAAATAATTTATTGTGTATGAGATTTTCTTTATAATAATGTAAAATTGTGCTTCCAGCAACTTATAATCTATAACTTGCATGTAAACTATCGTTTTATTAAATATCAACAAGTTGTTTAGCCGTACGTGTTAGTAACACCATTAAAACAAACATTAAAATAAACAATAAACAATTTTTTTTATCAGTAAAATGTTTGACTAGATAATTGATCTAGTTTATAGTTACAGTTTACAGTTGTAAAAATTAAAGATTAAAAAAAAAATGTGTACGTAGTTGCTTGTTTATGAATTTTTGCTGATGAATTATAAACTTTCTTTACCAAACTCAAAAATTATCTTTTTAAAAGTTTGTACATAAAAATCAAACAAACGTGTTTGCGTCATTGCCCAATATCAGTAAATTCAATTTCTTTTAGGGTTGAATGCAAAAAGCAAACTTGTTGAGTCAAGTTTGACTTGAACTTTATATTGTAACCAATAGCGAAAGAGTATGGGTTTTCCCCTCAAAAAATACTCTGCCGCTATTGGTCACAAAGTAAAGTTCAAGTCGAACTTGACTCAAGTTCGCTTCTTGCATTCCATCCGTAGTCTTTCTTTGTATGGTTACTTATAAGGGAAATTTGCGTTACTCTGAATTAAACTTGTTCAAGTTTTTTGATGCCCAGCTTGATAAAGCACTCATGCACACACGCCATACTTAAGGTATACACATTAAAATACCTTGAATATGTAGTTGGATCATTGGTTTAGTATGATAAGAAAAAGTTTAACACTATACATCTATTGGCAAGTATGCTTTGCTGCATACGCTAGTGGCATTTCATTTGGTATTAGAATTTATAAACCTTTAAAGTCTTTTTCTTTATTTACTTAGCAAGAAAGAGTAATGCTTTATTATCCATATTTAAATTAAACATATACTTCTTATTTTTTCCAAAATGAATTGACTTGCACTTTTCAGCACCTAACAGAACGAGCCAGTTTTTTTTCCCGTACCAATAAGGGTTGCTTTTTTTAAATTGAATTTCCAATTCCGAGAAAAAGTTATAATCAAAAATTCTAGGAACTGTTTGGGGAAGGATTATTAGGTTCATCTGCAGACATTTACGGCTTAAGTTAAGCGCAAATTAACAAACTTTTTTTGAATTTGAATTGTCTCAAAGACATTTTCGGAATATAATAGTTCTGCATAGAATATTTTGTTTTGTATTTGTGATAAGTTGGAAGTAATTTTAGAATACTTTTGGGACCGAATTATTTTTTAATTTAAACATAAACTATAGGACATAGACGTTCATAAATATTAAGAACTCTCAGTTCTTTCATTATTTGTTTAGTACTAACATATCCATTTGTGAATATGCGGAAAGCTTGCTATTGTTTTTATAGACTAAAGCTAGTTTTGATTTTTTTTTAGGTTCCCCCAAGAAATCCTTACGATCTTATCATGGAGCACCGCGAAAGAGTTTTTAATAGGAAGACCAGGCCTCCTTCCTAACCGATGTTGCAAAACTTGCTCAGAGATGAGGTTTGAACAATGGATCCTTTGTTTCAGAGGCAAGTGCACTACCACTGCTCAATATTAAAATATTTTTCAAAAATTTAATTTATAACTAACATTTAATTCAAACGTAAATAAATATTATGTCTTTTATTTTAAAATATAAAACAGGTGAAAAGTTTTGTTTCATGAAAAAAAGCAACGGACCCGCTTCTGACTATTAAAAAAATTCAGATTTAATTAATAAACAACTATTTTTTGTAAATAATCAATAATTATTTTTTTCGTATACTTAATTGTTAGAGTCTTTTCTGTAAATATAATTTTTAAAAAGGTTATACTTTTCAAAAAAACATATTTTATTTTTTCTCGAAAGTTTTATTTTGTAAAACAAACAAAGCTTGTTGAGTAGATTGCAAATCTAAATACAGAACTATATTAGGTACAGTTTTTCTAAAAAAGTTGAAATACTCAAAAATTTAAAGGTTGATGTTTGATAGGGAATCAATTTAAAAAATATTTAAAAACATGCTATATGTACAAGAAAGGAAACTCGTAATCGTTAACCATTATAACCCAATATTGTACTTATATCTAGATTTTACAAATACAATATTAACTACGTATAACTTATTATTAAATTTAAAGTACATTTGAATGATTTTTGGAAAAATCTTTTTCTGTTTCAAAGCAGTGTAAAGGTTTTTAATTTAATGAAGTATAAAACTGTAAATCTTTCCTAGAATAGGCTAAAAACAGGTATCACCAATTATGGTATAATTTTTGTGTAAATTATTATTGTGGTAGCTAGAATCTTGGTAGGAAATGGATTTATATTAATGAAAATTATATTAATAATATAAATGTATGTTTGTAAAATGTAAATATGCTTTTATTTTTGAATAAAATCTGCACAGTTTTCATGGCACTAGCCTTGACAAGTAAGATATTTTATCATACTCTTTTTTACATTTTCTTCATAGAGGTAGTAAAACCAGCTTTGACTTTGAATAAATTTATTTCCTTACTCGCACTCTTTTAAAATTGTCTGTCCTGCTTTATAATTTATTTGGCTGCAATAAAGCTCTACCAGAAAGTGCATCTTTATAAGAACTACTCGTCAATACAGTTGTAAAATAATTATTTTTTGACTTTTAAGAGAAGTTTGTAATGGAAGTGGAGGTTATTAATACTTTTATTGGTATATCAAGATACTGCAAGCAAAAAAAAAAAAACACCAACAAGATTTATGACAAATTTTCTTTAGCTTTAAAAATTGTCTGCTTGTAAAAATTAGCTTTAAATTTTCATTTATTTTACTATTTTTTACCTCGAACATCAGTTCTTTGGAATTCACTTCCTTCATCTTGCTTTCCCGATTCATTTAATTTTCAATCTTTTAAGTCGTCTGTCAATCGTTATGTTACTCTATAAACTTTATCTTTTCTCTTCCAGTAACTTCCGACTCTAATAGTGGTTGCTTGCAGCTTCATTGAAACAAAGATATAAAAAAAAATTATAATTAAGAAAATATAGATATTATGGAATACCTCCGGAGAAAAACATGTGTCTGTGTTTTATGTGTGTGTGTGTTTGTGTGTGTGTGTGTGTGTGTGTGTGTGTGTGTGTGTGTGTGTGTGTGTGTGTGTGTGTGTGTGTGTGTGTGTGTGTGACCATTAATGTAAGATTGCAAGAAACAAAATAAAAGACATACTGTTCTGTATTTTTATTGAAGATAATAAACTTATGCTAGTGGGTCATTATGTGCATTGCGTTTTAATAGAGTACCTCTAGATTTTTTAAGTTTTCGCTCAAGTAAAGAAGTTTGCACTTGATGAGTAGTAATTGCTTATTAAGGAAGTTCATCTCAAATAAATGAAATGTTAAATAAAAAACAAGTAAAAGCAAACAATGTCTAAACTTGCTATTTGGGAAGCTTTTGCATTTGAATTCATCTCTCCTCTGAGTAATTCATTAGGCAAAAAGTCCTCTTCCAGGAAAACTGTGCTGTCTACTGGTCATATCCTTGTATCTCTAAATCCATTAATAGCAATTTCCATACCAACTACTTTTTAAAAAAGATTTTTCTAAAGGTTGTAGCCTATAAGTAGTATGTGATGGCAAAGAAACCATTAATACTCCGTAATTTTAATTTAGACTTAAAGTGTCAATGTTTTTTGAATGTTTTGAATTTCCATCAAGTATTAAAAGAACTTTTTTTTTCTGGCTTTTTTAAAAGAGATTTAAGAAAAAGTTAATTTAAAAAATTACTTATTCACAAAGTAAATAAATCTGTAGTTATCCAACTAGTATCAGAACATCCAAAAAATTTTAAACCATTTACGTTTAAACATCAGCATTTGAGATACAAAAGATCCAACAGCAGTGACATTCACACCCCGTTCACCATTTGTAATATCCCCTACTTGGTATTTACCCTTCAGAGCTAAAAATTTTCTTTGTTTCTAAACATACTTTTTCCAGTTTTATCTATGCTTTAAAGCAAATCTGTAGTTATATTGTGGTTATCAACAAGTTCAGTAAGTTTATTGAAATTTAATACAATCTTTTTCTTACAAAAACCTGTCGCTCTTACCATAGAAAATTAGATAATCTCAAACTGAGGCTTGACTTGCGTTCCATGAACTGGTACCACTTCTTTCAGCGCGAATTTACTTTTCTAAACCCCTATTTTTATTAATGATAATGATTGAGAATTTTATGCAGATCAAGATTCATATAAAAGCATAAACCTGAAAATCAAAGAAAAGTTCTTTAAATTAGATAGATATAATCTTTTTTCGTCAATAAAACTTTTTTTACAAAACTGTTAACGTAAAAAATTGACTGGAGCAAACAGAAGACAATGATCTTATCACCTTGCCCCGTTGATTTAATTTATATTTATATATACAATCAATATATATTTATATATACAATCAATATCAATAAAATACAAAATAAACACATATTATAAGATATTTGCAGCACATAAATACAAATATATATAAATATAAAAACTAGTATAATTAAAATAGCCTAGCAATATAATTACAAGTAAATGCTTTTCTTATAATATAAGCATAAACATTTCCAGATATTAAGTAAATGAAAAAATTTCTAGATGTGTAAAAGTTTTAAAAATAAGTGATTGTTTCAGTAATGTTGAGGTCAACTAACTGTTGTTTACAACGCATTTAAAATGTTGAATCGAGTTTATTGTTTTAATCGAGTTTATTGTTTTAACATCATTTGTGAGACATGAATTCCACAAATCCTCTTTTAGATATTGAAAATTTGAATTGTCTCAAAGACATTTTTGGTATATAGTGGTTCTGCATAAAATGCTTTGTATGGATTTGTTAGGACCAAATTATTTTTTAATTTAAACATAAACAAAAGGATGCTATAGATGTTTTGTTCATAAAAATATGCCGCATATTCACAAATGGATATGCTAGTACTAAGCAAATAATGAATGAACTCTCAGTTTATTCATTATTTGCTTAGTACAAGCATATCCATTAGTGAATATGCGGCATGCTTGTTTTTTATAGGCTAAAGCTAGTTTTGATTGGTAAGTACTTGCCTAAGCAACATTGCAGCAGCTAATGTAACTATAAGCAAATGCAAATTATAAACTTTTTAGACATACTTTATTTAAAATATGCTTAGTTTTATGCATAGTCCCAATGATTTTAGATATTTTATTTTTTAATTACTTGATGTGCTTTTTCCAGTTAATATACTATTTTAGTATTTTTCTTTGAAACTTCAGAGAAAATGCTCTTTTTAATTTTTTTTGTCAACTAAAATATCATAAAATATAATAAGTTTTAATGTAAATAAGTTTTAATGGTAACGTGTCTGATTTTGATGGTTTTGTGAAAAGAATATATTTGATTTTTTAGATGTTCAAGGAAAGTTTGTTGGCCTTCAACCAATCGTCAAACACTTCAAGCTCCTAATGTTAAAAATGAAATTGTGTTAAAAATAGTATTAATAGTTGAGTGAGTGTAAAATGCTTGTCATTTGCAAAAAGAATAAGGTTCAGTATACGATAAATATAGTACTATACTATATTCTTAATATTGATAAGAAAAAGCCAAGGACTTAGAATGGATCCCTGGAGAACGCCACAAGTATTGATTTTACGGGAAGTGTAAGTTTTATTGTAATGTAAGACTTGTTTCCGATTGTTTAGATAGCAACTAAACCATTTTTAATTTAATTTTTATACCATAATTACTAAGTTGGTATAGAAGGATCTCATGATCCACTATATCGAAAACCTTTGATAAGTCAATAAATACTCCAAGTGTATATAAAACTCCATTAATTTTTTTTCAAACCCATTCAAAATTTCGTTAACTAACTTTATTATTGCATGTTCGGTTGAATGGTCTTTTTTAAATCCTAATTGGTTATTAAAAAGAATATTTTGATTTTGGAGGTAGGTAAAAAAGTCTATTGTATATTATGCGCTCTAGTACTCTTAAAGAAGCATGGAAGTATGAACCTATAGTTTGATAAAGTAGACCTCCGCTTTTGAATAATAACTTGATGTTAAAGTAATGAAAATATACACCAACAAGGCAAAAACTTTTTTGAAATTTAAAAGTTCTTAACATGATTTTTTAAAACTACGTTGCCTGGTTTTTACTACAGTATATAAGTAATCAAAATTTTATTTTCATGAAAATTCCGGTTTGAAGATTAAAAAAAAAATAAAAAATAAAAATTGAAAAAATGGATGTGGCTATTTATACATACTGAATGTATACACAACTGGCTATCCATATATACCATATGTACCTTTTTTGTTTTTTTACATACATTGACTGACTTAAATAGAATGAACATGCGAGGAGTGTACTTACATCGACTCAGGGTTTGGGTAAGGGCAGGCAATCTTAAAATATTGAAAATGTAATTTAACATGTGAACTAATTTCTTTATTCAAAAATATACTTGAAAAATTTAGGCAAAAATCTTAAGCCAATGCAAAGATATTACGTTTCAAAGTTAACTTAGTATTACAAAAATCAAAAGTTGTAAAAAATACATTTGAAGATTTTTTTACCAAGTCACAAAAGTTTTTTTTCAAGAAAGTCCCAAATTAAATGTGTTTTTAAAGCATAGCTCAACACTTTAGAATATAAAAAAGAAGCCTATCGTAGCTTAAGCATAGATTTTAGGGTTTAAATTATGGTTTTTTGTTCTGTTGCTAAGGCGTTGCTAAGGTCAACAGTTATTAATAACTCTTGAAATATGTATTTTTAAAATGTTTTATGTACTTAAACAATACAAAATCTTATCAAATAAAAAGGATAAAACTTGGAAAAAAATGAGTCCAAGTTTTGATATTTTACTCTAAAATCAGTATTTTTTTAGTGGTCTACCACCTTTTTTTTTTCTTTCTGGTCTTAATGCCAACTTCTACCCTTACCCTTTCACTGTGTACGTACACTCCCTGCAAGTTTTCCATATTTAACTCAATTAGTAAAAACCAGGCTATAAAATATTTTTAATTGTAGTTTCATCTTGTTATTTCGGATATGTAGTTATAAACTTGAGTCGTGTTTTAAAAAATATGGCAATTATCAGCATTTTCAGTGTATTTTTTTAACACTTTAACATCAATTTAGAAAACTTTCATTTAAATTTCAGGTCTATATTTTAATATAAAAATTGATCAGCATAAAATTCTCTATTAGTATTATTAATAAAAATAATAGGAAGGGAGAGGGGAGGGGGTGGCAAGAAGGGGAATGAAAGTAAAGTAACGCCCTTCTTTCCAGCCATACCAACATCTTTGTTGTACTTATGAGGTATTTTGCTTTTTTCAGCAATATCAAATGCTAATTATCTAAGATCTATAGTGTTTATTCCAAACATACAAGACTCCAGTTTCAAAACATGTTCAACTAACTCTTTTTCATCTTCAGGAGGTAAGTTACTACCTAACTTCAGGAGGTAAGTTACTACCTAACTTCAGGAGGTAAGTTACTACCTAACTTCAGGAGGTAAGTTACTACCTAACTTCAGGAAGTTACTACCTAACTGTATTTTGATGATTCATATGTCTTTTTATTGTTTGTTAAGGAACTTCATATATTGCTTGTACAGCGTTGAGTCAATGCTCCTATTTTGATAAGCAAAAATAGCCTGTTTCATATCCTCTTTGTCTACAAACAGTATCTCAGTTTTGACATTTTGAAATTCACATATATTCATATACTTCACTCGTACTTTGAGCATTCTTAGACAAAAAAAAAACTTAAGGCCTTAAGCGAGGGATAAATGATTTAACTTGACTTTCTTTGAGTTTATAAAAAAATTGTACATTCAATACTACTGTATTTTAATTTCTTTAAAGTCATTTTGAATTCATATAAATAGTGCTTTCACATAAGTATGATAAAAAAAGTTAACATGTTTAAAGTAAATAATAGCATTGAACTCTAAAAATAAGAAAACTTTGGCAACACATTAACTCAGGGTAACAGTTGCCAGAATCCAGTTGCCAGAATCTTCATACCTAGGATAAAATTTTAGTCAACAGAATTTTTGCGGGTTGTAAAAATAACTAGATACTGCAAAAGAACAATTTAGGCACCGCTACAATATTGGCAATTTTGCCCTAAGTATAAATGCAATTTTTATCGTTCTTTGATGCATTTAATGCCACATTTAAAAAATTATATTTAAAAATTCTTAATTTATTGTGATATGGATAATTTATTGTGACATTAATAAATTTAACGTTGATTAATAATAACTAATTGTGATATTTAGGCTGCCGAGGTGCAGTGGTTAGGACGCTTGCTTTGTTAGTGGTTAGAGTGTTTATTCTAGATCTTTTGCTTTATGAGCAAGAGATTTAGGTTTAAATGAGAACTCTAGACTTATTTTCGCCTTACCAGTAAAAAAAACCCGTAAAATTCCTTGTTAAATGCTCAGCCGCGGTGCTGATTTTCAACAAGGCAAGATTTTAACAAGATTTTTGTACTGCAGAAACCTTGTTAAAAACCCATTTTTACTCAAGTTTGAAACTGAAGTTTCTAACTTGAGTAAAAATGATGCATATCTTATAACAACTGAATGAGTTTACTAGTTTTTGTTTAAAAAAAATGATAGAAACTATAAAAAACAAAACAAAAAAAAAAACACGATAGAGAGAATAGATCCTGTTTTATTGTCAAGTGGAAATTTATAAAGTTTTAACGATCATTTTAAATATTCCTTAAAAAATGCGGTAATTTCATTTTTCCTTTAGAAAATTATGGAACCAATACATCCACAAATGTTTTATGTGTTAGAAAGTATATAAAAAATCAAAACAAAACAGAAGAAAAATGGTTTTTAAAATTTGTAATAAAAAATAATAATTTTTTATACCCATTCGCAGTTTCGGCAACCAGTTTTAAGTAGTGAGCCAATTTTCTTTAAATGAAATTTAAAGAATTTAGCAAGAGCCACAAGGATACTGGTGTAAGTAACTCATATAGGTTAACAACTTATTTTTTTATGATACTTAAATGTACTTAAAATGTAATTATATTTATTAAAATTTAATTTAATACATTATTAAAATGTAATTATATATGCATTTGTATTTAACATACTCTAAAGCAAATAAACAAATAAATAACTGTAGAAAAATAATTAATAAAAATGGGCAAAAGATTTGTTAGGCTTTTGTGAATCGATTCACAGATTTATCTTACATCAGGCTGCTAAATAAAGGTTTTCAGTTTTTGGCATCTTTTAAGGCTAATCTAATGTTACTTTAAATGATGTCCTTTTTTCTAAATATCTGCTTTCAATTATAAGTTGATTAGAAAACATTCAAGAGTCCAAACGCCACCAGCTTAAGTTGATTATTAACCCAAGGAAGAGTATTCCATGTTTCAATAATAATTCGATCTTTTTTTTGAGAATTTTTGAGAAGTGTTTTCCTTTTATGATCTACTGAATTTTTTTTCTTTATTTCCTTCCAAGTTTTTTAATTCTGCTTGCAAAGTTTTTTTTTAAATTTCAAATCTATTAACTTAAGTTCAAATTTACTTTATTGACCTTTTGGAACAGTTTAAAAATCATTCTACTGCTATTTACAGTAAATAAGCGTCAAAAATGACTAAGCAAATTTTACCTTTCTAATCTCTGTAAAATGATTGCCAAAGAATTCTTCATTTTTTCGATGGCTAAAACTTTCCTATGATGACCTCTTTACTACCATGGTAAAATCGTCATGATGATATCAATCATCATGGTAAACTCGTCCTACCAATTACTTATTGAGATTAAAATAAAATTGTTAAAATAAGCTGTCATAACCGTGTAAGAAGTAAGCTGTCATAACCGTGTAAGAAGTAAACTGTCATAACCGTGGCCAAATAAACATTTTTGTAATCAATTTTGTTTTGACCACAAAAGATGTTTTAATATCAATACAGTGGCCGAAACACTTAAAAACACCCCTCCTCCTTTAACTACTTACGGATTTTTTTTACACAATATAAGATATAGCTTTCATTAACTTTGTCAAGAAATTCGCAAAGATTTAATGTTTTGGACACAATTTTAATGAACAATTTTTACATCTAAGTCTTTTACATCTTGAATCTTGAAAGGATATGTTTGGCAAAAATATAATGTTGTTTAAAAGGAGAGCAATGACAGGGTTTAACATAGTTAGATTGAGTTTCATTTCTAAAAATAAAGTTTTCAAACAATAACCTTTCTAACAATGCAGTTTTCACACTGATTATATTTTATGTTTAAGCATTAAATTCAAAAAGTGCTTTTAAATACAATTGGCGTAACTCTGTGTATATTCGATACTATATAAATAATTACGTACTTTATTTTAATATAATTCTATAACTCTAATTCATTATTTCATTGCACTAAGAAAAAGTTACGGAAAGTATAATTACTATAATGAGTAAAGATTTTTATATCTTTCTATAAAATTTAAATGTATATAACTCGGAAATATTAAGAACCACACAATTTTGATAAAGAAGCCGCATGTAGTTTGTGAGCCGCGGGTGGCCGACTCCTGTTCAAGCAGAACACGATGTTACTTCTTCAATTTTTTTATGAATCATGTTTTCATAGCTCTCAGCAACTTTCTTCATTTTTTTAGCAGTCAAAATTATTTTTTTTCATTTAATCTATTTAAGTTGAGTTTTTTATTTTGTTCCTAATTTCATACATCAACCGTTTTTACCTGAAGTTTTTGCTCCACCATTAAAATCTAAAACAGCAGTTAATAGATATTCCAAGAATAATTGGGCACAAATAAACATCTTTTGAACATTGTTTCTAAATAAAAATGGTAATTACTTTATTATTATGTGCCTGTCCATACAAACATAATTATGTGTTTATCCATGCAAACATTATTATGTGTCTTTCCATGCAAATATAATTATGAGTCTATCCATGCAAACATTATTATATGTCTGTCCATGCAAACATAGCTATGTGTCTGTCCATGCAAACATTGTTATACGTCTGGAAATATTATTACAAGTCTGGAAATATTATTACAAGTCTGTCTATGCAAACATTACTATGTGCCTGTCTATGTAAACATTATTATGTATCTGTCAATATAAACATAATTCATCTCTGCTTTATCTCTTAAATCTTAAAAGATTTAAGACTTCTTTTATTGCTAATAGAAGATTCAATTCAACTTCGTAACTTGCTTTTTCCTGTTAGTTTATTTGATTGTCACAAGCATTTGGTACATCAAGGACAAAGTTTATACCGTTCTGTTTTATCAACAACAACAACAACAACAACAACAACAACAACAACAACAACAACAACAACAACAACAATAGCTAGCTATTTATTTTCCATAAACCATTTTTACAATAACTTTGAGAGTAGTAATAATAAAAATAATAATAGTAATAATAATCATAATATATTATAATAATCATAATATATTATAATAATTATAATTTATTATAATAATATGAGATAAAAAAATTATTACAAATTATTGTAATAGTAATAATAAGTATGTTTACAATAATTACAATGAAAAATAATAATAATAATAAATATTATAATGGTAGTTATAAGCATAAAATTATTTATAAAAATAAGTTTGATTTATTTGGATGGTGTCACTCATACAGAAGTCTGATCAAAGGAGCGACACCAATTTTTAAATATAATAAAAGTAATAATGAGCAAAGACATGATTGAAACACATGAACCGTAAACATTTAGGTTAAAGCACATAGAACATGCATTAAATCAAACATGTAGAAATCATAATTTGCAGGTTGTGTTAATAAAAAAATAAACAAGTACTGATGATAATTGTAGTAATAATGAAAAGAAAATTAAAAGTATATTTTAATAGTAAGGATAGTAATGTTCATAAGTTAAAATATAAAGTTTTTCAGAATTTTTTTAAATTAATTTTGTTGAAGATAGAGTAAAGGCATTTTAGGATATAGTTTTTTGGACTCATTCAAAATGCATGCAAGGCTCCTGTTCCATTCACAGACGCGCTGATAAACAATGTAATGTTTACAATACTTCTGGGTTTCAAAAGATTGTACATTTAGTTTTCCATTGTGTATATTTCTAATAGAGTATGAATGTAATAGTCTACTTTTTGTGTACAAGTTTGTAATGGGAGATAGTAAGTTTTTATTTAAGGAGTCAAAAATAAAAAGAAGATTAACATACTTCACTAGAAAATGTTATAATGAAAAGTTTTTTGAAGGACTCTAATGTATCTGATTTAATTGGTTGGAAGTTTATTTAATCTTACGGATTGACGCCGAGACGATAGCAACTTGTTAATGCAATAGTTTTCAACTTGACCCCAAACTTGACAACAGTAGCTGAGATGACGAATTATTGAAAGCATACCGTTAGCTCAAGATTTAATAAGTTTCTTGCTAATTTCATCAGTTTGAAAGTTCCATGAAAGATTTCAGAAAATTAAAACACCAAGATATTTGATAACTCACTATGGATGTAGTCGTTTATTGTCAATTTTGATTTTAACATTTTTAAAAAAATTTTAAGTTTTTTAAAAAAATTGAAAAAACTTAAGAAAATGAAAAAACTAGTTGAAGTTTTCGGAATAATATCAATACCATCTTGTTTAGAACACTATAAGGCTGAAAATTTGTGTAACAACTTGTTCTGTAATTCTTCATAACATTCATTAAATTTTTTCAAAAGCGAAAGATTAGATTAGATAAAAGAAAAATAGGTCTGTTGTTTGAGCATGAAAGTTTTGAGCCATTTTTAAATATTGGAATAACGCGAGAAAATTTCAAAATATCAGGAAATGTTAAACAAGGTATTAAATAGTTTAAAAAGAATATTTGAAAATTCATAGTTAAAAAATCTATAAAAATATTTGTGGGAATGCTGTTTGGATCTAATGATTTTTTTGGATTCAATTGAGATATAAAGAGATGAAATTTCTGAAATATTTGTTGGAGTTAATAATAAACTATGTAAATTTGCATGTTTAAGATACTTTTGATAGTCAACGTAAGACAAATGAATATTGGATTTGAGTTTATGAGCAACATTTATAAAAAAAGTGTTAAATGGTTCGGAGATTAGAGTCGGATCAATTATATATGTTTCATTTTCTTGCAAACAGTTGGGGGATGATTAATTAAAATTGTTTACATTAATTATAATGTTAATGTTTTTCCTAAGTTCGCGTAGATTTTTTACATTTTCTGAGAAAAATGTAAAAAATTTTTGAAATGGGTTTTTTTACTAAGTTAAATGAATGTAATTATCATATATTTATATCTTTTAAAAATACCTTCAAAATTTTTTTTATTAATAAGATATTGAGATCTTAACATTTTTTGTTGGAAAAGATTGCGCACTTGTATACATTTTATAATTCCTTTTGTAATCCACGGTTTGAATGGACGTTTGAAGTTTTTGATACTTGTTTTTAAAGCGGGGCGTAGCGATCTAAAGTCAGTCTTGTTTCAATAATAAACGTCAGGAAACATGTGTTAGTATCAGTGGACTTTACAATATCGTCCCAGTCAATTTTTGATGAAATAGATTTAAAGTTTTCTTTATTAAAGTTTTTAAAACTCCTGCTAAATAAATTGTGTCTGCGTGGTATAAACAATTTATTGAAATTGGGATACATACAAAATTGAGATTAGTGATCAAAAACCTTTCCTGAAATAATTTCTTTAGCTATTAAACAAGATAAAATATTATCAATAATTGTAGCAGAGAGATCAATAATTGTAGCAGAGAGATCAGTAATTCTTGTCAGCAAAGTAATAAAAGGGCGAATATTATAAAAAGAAAATAAGTTTAAAAATTAGACTTTGCAATGTCATTATTTAATTGCATCAGATCAATATTATAATCACCAAGTAAAAAAGCAGATATTTTTTGAAGTAGGACAGACATGTTATTATTAAAAATAATAATATCCATGCAAGGGTGTTTATAAATGCAACCGACAATAATATTAGACATTTTAGAAAAATAACTTCAGCAAATCTAGATTCTAAACAATTAGGTGTATAAATCATTAAATCATCTCTTCGTTTATATATTTGTACTTTTGATAATATTTCGTCAAGTTTTAAACGACGTTTTCTCACATACTCTATAAAATTTTATTTTTGAATTGGCTAATTTAAAGCTAAGTAATGCTAATGTAAGTTTCAAATCAACAAATACAATTTAAGTTACTTTTTATAATTTTATTCTCTAATGCATGCGCTATTTTTATTAACTTATGCAAAATCTTTTGAAAAACTTGAATTAAAATTTTCTATAATTATATTAAAAACTGTTTAAGTCTTTTCTTTACCTATAATCTAATAAAATCTGGACTAGAAAAATTTGACTAAAATATTTGATGGTGCCTTCTCAAGTACAGGTTTATAGTAAAATAATGTTTGAGAAAAAACTGAATTATTAAAGATTAAACTCAAATATATTTAAACATTTATTTAATAACCGACGCAGTTTTTAACATTGAGTCCATTTTGATATAATTTCAAGCAAGTCAAATTTATAAATGTTTGGTCCTTAAAATTTTATCTAGGTAATCATCAGTAAATCCATTATTGTATACATATATTATGCATTTTATTTTTGAACACAACGGTTCACAAGGTTGTAAGCTGAGTTAAACAATACTAGCAGATGCTGGTCACACTTTTTAAAGCCGTTTTTCTTTTTTACTAATTTCTAAAACTCAATCTACTTCTTTCCTTCTAGTTTTTTTCTTCAATAACACATAGTTTTAATAACAGCAAGTTTGTGACAATTTTACACTTAATAAACTTGCCATGTAGTCTTACATAACTATATCCGAATCCTAATCGTATAACTGTAGATGTTTCCACATACCGCAATGCCTACAATATACTTTATGATACAACGTAAATTATGAAAACTATTTTCAAATTTTTTGGATAAGGTTTCTAAATAGTTTAAATAAATTTTTGAAAATGAAAAAACTAGTTGAAGTTTTCGGAATAATATCAATACCATCTTGTTTAGAACACTATAAGGCTGAAAATTTGTGTAACAACTTGTTCTGTAATTCTTCATAACATTCATTAAATTTTTTTCAAAAGCGAATTCTGCAGTTGTAAAATAATTTTATTTTCACACTGAACTAAAACAGTTGAGTTCACTAAGTTTGTTTTTTGCACGGAGATGTATTTTTCATTATTTTTAAATTACTTGTTTAATTGTTTTGTTTTAAAAAAAGGCAAATAACACTTGCATAAAGAAAAAATTTGCAACACTTTTCTTTTGCTTAACTATTTTACGTAAAATCTTGTGGTCCCATATAGCGGGTAACAGGTTGAGTTAACTGGTTTAAACCAGTAATAAGAACATTTGGTTTAGTAGAAAAAAAATCAGCATCAACAAAGAAGTGTTAACATGTAAAAATGATCTATCTGATCTTGAAATTTTAAAGTTTTCAAATCCTTATTAGTTTGTTGTTTATTGAAGCATTAGCTTCACGATAGATCTCAGTTTTACTATAAACTTTTTTTACTTTCATTATTGACTAAAACAATATGTGATAAGTCTTAAATAAATTTTTATGTCGTAAAACATCCAACTTGCTTTTGCTCATTGGCAATTTAATTTTATATGACATCACAGTAAAATCTAAAAAAAAAAGGAATTTTCATTTATTAATCAATGACAACAAATAAAATTTTACAAAACAACATTTTTAAATTTTTAAAACCTTATTATCCTTATAAAAGTTATGTATATTTTGCTTCGATTCCACAATGCTGTGAATAAATGCCAGGCAAACTAAAATCGCAATCGCAAAATGAATGAAAAACATATTTTGGTTGAACATAATGAATGAACATAATGAATAAATAATATCTTTAAGAATTCGATTAAAAATGATTTTCAAGATATCAAGATTAAGATTTTGGAACTTTAAAAAATATAAAAGAAGAATTACGAAGAAAAATTACAAAGAAGAACTACGAAGAAGAATTACAAAGAAAAATTACAAAGAAGAATTACGAGGAAGAATTACGAGGAAGAATTACGAGAAAACTATATTTTTTATCCATTGATATTTTAAATGCAACATATTTTAACTATGAGCTGCAGTTTCCTTGGACAGTCAAGCTAAAAGCTCCACTTTTCATATATTTTAAATTTCAAACATTAAACCATCACACATAATCCGACCAAAGCAAGATGTTTTGGCCAGAAAACTGTTGGCTGTGGTTTGAAAAATTGTGATTGTGACCTTAATTTTGCTGATTTAACATTTAAATATTGACTTTTATCTAAAATTTAAAAAACAAAAATTAGTACACGAATAATAAGTGATGTGATGGAAAGAAACAGCAACAAATAAACTAAAAATAATACCAAAAATAAACCAAAAAAAAGTTTTAAATATACTTTATATAAATCCCTTGGAAAATGGACTAACATCTATTAAAGAACTGTTACCAACGTTCAGTTAGGAACTTACTTATTTTATACCGGTTTTTATGCATTTTTCCCCTCGTTTTTCTTCATTATTATTATTACCTTTTTTAGCTTTTTTTCAAAAAAGCTAAAGAAATTTTAAAAAGCTTTAACTTATAAAATTGGAAAACTCACATAAAATAAAATATCAAAAGCTTTGGTCAAAGGCTTTGGTATTTTGAAAAGCAATATTTTATCGCAAAATAATTTAAAGTTATATTATAACTAGTTCTCTTTTATAAATTATATAAAATATAATAATTAAAACAAATATAGTAACTATATTATGTATAGTTCTCTTCTATAAATAGTACCTAGCCCAGATATTATGACAATTAAAGTAAGAGCGAGCAAGATTTAGTTTGTAGACGAGTAAATGTGAGCAAGAATTTTATTTTTAAATTTGCAAAAGTAACTTTTAATTAGTGACAAGTGACCAGAAACAACTTTTAAGAGACAATTTTTATAAAATGTTGGGTGAATAAAACTCATGTTTTAAAATAGATTTAACTTTATTTTACTGATAAAAGTGTTTTTCTTCACTCACTAACCACTTATTTACACCTAATTAGATCAAAATTTTTCTCAAAACTTTGCACAAATTTTTGTCAACATGATATAATAACCAGAAATATAACTATATAATTTGTAAAAAAAAAAAAAAAAATATAACAAAAATGTCATGACCAATCAAATGTCATAACCAATCAACAAAAATGAAAATAAAATCCGCTTAGCTTTAAAAAGTTAATTTTTTCCAATTAACTTCATTTAAAATGGAATTTTTTTCATCTTTTCAAGGAGAAGAGCAAATCATCCTTTCTTTGTCAGCTAAAATCCAACTTTAATTGAATGTATCAAATCTATCAAGTTTTTTCACTTTTCCTTGTTTGAAGTTTTAATTTATAGATCCCTTTCATTGAAATCATTATTATTTTTTGCTTGTAATTATTAAAAGCCCTTTTAAATATTATTTATTTACATTATCATTTAATATAAATAAAGTATAAACTATTTATTTCAGCTTATATTTCTAAACAAACTTTTACAACAAAAAGAATGTGTAATATTTTTACACAATAATTTAATAGCGACTTTTTAACAAATTTTTGTATCATGCAACAAACATGAAAAAGAAAATCCTTCTTTTTAAGCCAGACATACCTTTTTAAATGTTTATTGTTTAGACCACTGATCTATATTATAACTGGATAGCGCATCTCCTAAGAGAAAGCGTAATTTTTGAAGCCAAAATATTTTCGCCAGCACCATATTGGGAGGACCCGCAGAAAAATATTATTTAGTTAAAATATTGTTAGCCAAACAAGCTATTTCTTTATTTTGATGGTTTAACTTTATGTTTTTTTATATCTAACATAGATAGAATGTATGGAAAATTATTATTATTATTTTTTTTAAATAATGATAATTATTTTTCAGTAAAATAATTAAAATATTCATTCTATAAAAAAGAGTGGAGAAAATTCCAAAAAGCGAGGGACACAGTGTGTTGCATTTGGTTGTAATAAAAGAAAACATAGTGATAGTAAAAGAAGTGATAGGGATGAATTTCTGATAATGAATCATCTTTAAAGCGAAAGTTTCCTAGAACATTTCATAGGTGACTTTCTTATTTATTTTTAAAAATAAAAACATTTTATAGTTTATTGACCTCTGTTAGTTTGCTTTCAATGTGAACCAATGGATTTAAATAAAATCAGTTGAGCAAAAAATACAACAAACTTAATAAAATATCAAACGTTATTTTTTATACTAATTTTATTCAGATTTTCTTCCAACACTAAAAAAAGAAAAGAATGGACCATCAAAATACACCGTCAAGAATGGGGTCCAAGTAGTAGCAGTTTGAAATGTTATGATCATATTTTAGAAAAAGATATCGACAGAACTGGACAAACTGTTAGGTTAAGGGAAAATTCTTTTCCTAAAAGATTTAAAAAATTCCCAGACCACTTAAAAAAGGTATATAATCAATTGTTTTTATTTATTGTACAAGTTTGTTCAATAGGTACCTTTTAGTTCTTAGTTACCCTATGCAGTGTACTAGAGGATTTATAACACAACTGTATGGTAAGCAGCTAAAACATATAATAACCATTTTGCTATCGCATGCTTTAATTGTATAAATGCTGCATGAACTACTAGCTAAGCTCTGTGAGTAAACACAACTTAGAAGTTCCTTCTAGTTTGATATCAAATTTGAAAATTTTATAACTATATAATATATATACATATAAATAATTTTTTTTTCTTTCAATATTAGAAAATGAAAGAGAGAAAAATTCCTGTTATAGATATAATAGATCAACTTTTAAAAATTCTGGAAAAAGTGATTTTGAAACTAGTGTTATACCTATCTGCATGAAAGTTGGCTCCCCAAAAAAAATATATAACTGCAGTTTAACTCCAGAAAAAAAAACAAAAGATTGTTGAAACAAGAAAATTGTGTCTTTGAAAAAGAAGGTAAAAGCAGAACAGCAAAAATCTTGAAGAATGAAAAAAAAGATAACATCTCTTAAATCTTAAATTTTGTAAAGTTATATTTTTATCTGAAAATTGTAAAGTTATGTATTGTATGTATTATATATATTGTATGTATTATATATATTGTATGTATTATATATATATATTATAACCTTGTTGAAATTCCTGAAGCACCTTTGAAACATCTTCTAACATACAAGTAAAGTCAACACCATCTGGAGTTGTTTTTTCTTTCAATACGAGGATCAGGAGTACTTAACAATAACCCAACAGCGCAACAATTCACAGCAGCATATAAACGACTTTTACTTTGGAGCCATATTGAAGGAGGATCAGGAAATTGTGAAAAATTACAAGCAAAAAATATTTTAAATGTCTAAGATGATTCAGTTACGATAAATAACAGCAGTTTGGATATTACATCAGTAAACATAATCAGAAAATACGACTTATCTGAAAGAGCATTTAAGACTGCTGATCATGGTTATTCTTTTATTACTAATATTTCATTGCTAACTGAGTATAAAAAAGCAGCAATTTCTTATGTATCTGGCTTCGTTAATAAAATGGCAAAAAAGAAAATATTTTGTATGTTATGTTGTGATGCACTTGGTTCAAAACAATATGCTCCAGAATCCAATTTTCTTAAAGTAAAGGACAATGGTGGTCTTATGAAACTAACAAAAGATGTTATTACTGTTTGTGAAGAAACTGAAATAAAAATTACAAGAATGTTAGCAACAATACCTGGAAAACTGCCATAGTCCAAAAATATCTCAGAAGATATATCTATTTCTGTTTTAGAAAGTTTAGGATCTTTTATATTTAAAGACTTGCATGAGCATATGTTTGATACTGGTATTAATGAAAAGCATGTTTTTAAATTAATCAAAACAATTTCTCAATGTTATTGCAAAGTTAGACTTTATGATCTGGGAAAACAAGCCACTGAGAAAATGTCATGGAAAAATATTAAGTAAATTGGTATTATTTAATCATCAATAGCTACAACTTTTACAAACACAAAACTATTTTATATATATATATATATATATATATATATATATATATATATATATATATATATATATATATATACATATATATATATATATATTTTATTATATATATATATATATATACATATATATATATATATATATATATATATATATATATATATATATATATACATATATATATATATATATATACATATATATATATATATATATATATATATATATATATATATATATATATATATATATATATATATATATATATATATATATATATATATATATATATATATATATATATATATATATATATATATATATATATATATATATATATATATATATATATATATATATACGTGACAATTGCGTTTTACGGAACCGAATTTTGTGCTAAAATTCTGTGTTACGATTTTCGTAGTCTCTTCAAAGTTAGCGTGCTTGAGGAAGGCTTTCAGGAATAACGTTTTAGTATTCGTTATCAAAATAGATTATTTTTAGAAAGAAGATTAGTTGAAGCTTGATTTCGATTTGGTTTTAATTATACTCAATTGATATATTAACGAGTTTATTGATGTCAAAGTTTTGGTCGTACTAAGTTAATGTCCAGGAT
>NC_088930.1:54142500-54167500 GCF_038396675.1 Hydra vulgaris
CCCTTGATCAATTTAAAAATAAAATAAAAAATAAACTTTTGATAATTGACAATGAACAAGACTTCTTCTGAAACTTTTAAATAGGAGTAATCAATCGTTTCATTTACTTGTTATTTACTTTATTTTTGATCATATTTATTTTTGATTTTAATCTGAATCTTTACCTTTCTTTGATGTTCATGTTTTATCTCATTTTTATTTATTTTTAAATTCAAAATCTTAATAAACAAAAGTTTGAAAAGAAATAAAATTATGTGTGTAAAAAGTATTATTTTATATTTGCATTTTATGCATATATTACATTGTGATAACGGTAATACTTTTTTGTTATTTATATTCTTGTTTTGAAGGGGCTTGGCGATAAGACCGAATTTGTCTTCTTCTTGCCCCAGCCGTGTTTATACATTTTGTAAAAGTCTAATTTTGTAAAATAATTCTTTATGGCGAAATACATTAAAAAAAAAAAAAATGTATATGTATATATATATATATATATATATATATATATATATATATATATATATATATATATATATATATATATATATATATATATATATATATATATATTCAAATGATATTTTATATGATAAAGTCTGGGATAATGTGTGTGCGTGTGCGTATGTATTTATAAAACAAGAAAGATACATTATTGAAAATAATACTCTTTATTATTTAGAATAATAAATAAGGTTAACAATTGCTTGGTCTACGACTGTAAAAGCAGATTTGATAAAAGTAGTTTAATTTCTTTTCACAGATTTCCTTTAAATGATGAAATTCTTTGTAAAAAATGGGCAATGGCAGCTAAATGTTTACAAATTACACGTACTAAATATAGTAGAATCTGCAGTAAACATTTTAAATTAGAATATTTTGAGTGCCAAGAGAATGGGAAACGTGTTCTGAAAAAAATATTGTGCCTTCAATATTTGACTTCCATGTATCATCGAACAAAAATAACAAGCAGAATCAGCTATATAATGATGATACATCACACATTAAAAAAAAAATTTGTTCTATCTTGAATAAAGAGGTACAGAGCCTGACCCTAACCCTAACCCTGACCCTAACCCTGAAATTACCAATACTGTTAAGAAAAAAGTACTTAATAAAATTCTCCAAAAAAACTATTACTTAGAAAAAAGATTAAAATATTAAAATAAAAGCTTAAGCAAAAAGATAACAAAATTGCTTCACTTAGCAAAGTTATTCAAAAATTAGAGAAGAAAAAAATTATTTTCATTGATATTGCTGAATTACTTAAGAACAACTTCTCTGGGCTGACTCAAGGACTTTTGAAATCTGAATTAAAAAATAGAGGCAAAAAAAAAGGGTTATAGATACTCTGAAGAAGTTAAAAACACTGCACTTTTATTCCCCAAGAGCATATGAATTTGTTGAATCTACATTCTCATTACCTGCTGTAAGCTCACTTTTAAACTGGACATCATCTGTAGATTGTTCGCCAGGGTTTTTTGGAGATGTTTTCAAATTTTTACAAAATAAGAACTTTGAGGACTCATCATACAAAGAATTCGCATTAATATTTGATTCTATGCATATCAAGGCTGCTCTGCGAAACACTTGTTTTTATGGTTGTAGGATTGAAAGGCCATTGGAAATGTCCTATAGGCTATATATTGTGTGATAAAATTTCCTCAACAGATTTAAGTAGCTTAATTAAAAATGCTTTAGATTTTGGCGCTACTCATAATCTGAATGTTTGGAGTATAACATGTGATGGACTTATTTCCAACTTTAGTGCTATGAAGAATCTTGGGTGTTCATTTGGAAGTAAAATTATAGAGATACATGTTAGTTTTCCCCATCCTGAATCTGATCATCCTATATATTATATCCCTGATCCTTGTCATGCTTAAATTAGCTCGAAACGCTTTGTGTATTATCGGAATCATTGTTGACGAACAAAGTCAATGTATTAAGTGGGATCATATTAAAGCATTGCATAAACTGCAAGAAGAAGAAGAATTTAAGTTTGTAAAAAAAATTGGCAATTACCACATTGACTTTCACAAACATAAAATAAATGTTAAAATTGCAGATCAAATGCTAAGTGGTTCAGTTGCTGATGCTATAGAGTTTTTGATGGTTTAGGTCATCCAACTTTTATTGATGCCCAAGGCACAATAAATTTTATTAGAACTTTAGACAAATTATTCGACTTGTTACACTCTAAAAACCTTTTTGAAAAAGGATCTAAGAAACCTTTGTTTTTGAATGAAGCTCCAAAATGGGTTAAAACCATAGAAAAATTTGTAAATTACCTAGTTAACTTATCAGACCTATATAAAATTCCTTTAATTAAACACAGAAGTAAGACATTTGTACTTGATTTCATTGTAGCAGCCACAAGTGTTAGAGATTTATCCCTTAACCTTTTATCTAGACATGAGAATCCTTTTAAATTTATTTTAACATATAAAATGTCACAAGATCACGTTGAATTATTATTTGCTTGTATTCGCTCAATTTTTTTATTAAAGTGGAGTAAAAGGAGATCTCCTCTTGTTGAACAAAATACAATATCTGTCAGGATTCTAACTATTTTAAAGACCTTGCTGGTTGTCTTTCATCAGTCTCTACTTCAATTTATAAAGAAGCTATACTTGGATATATTGCAGGGTTCATTGTTAGAAAACTTTATAGTAAAATTATGACTTGTGCCAATAGGTAATTTCTCAGAAGACTTTTTCCACTGATCATGATTATTCTTTATTTTGCAGTTCATCATGGAAAAGTTTTATAACTTTTAAAAATCGAGTTGGTTTAATCATTCCATCCTGTAATGTTTTAAAGATTGTCGAAAAATGTGAGCATGTTTTTAAAGTTTTGGTGTGTGGGACAAACCCTCATAATTTAAAAATATCTTCTAGAAAAAATCTTAAAACCGTTTTAGTTCACTTCATAAACCAAAAACTTGCAAACGATGCGCTGTTTACTGAACTAAATATGCATGATTTAAAACATGAGATTTTGATTGAAGACATGCATTCTTCACAGCTTTGAAAAAAAATTATAAAGAAATATTTTACATTTCGTCTTTACTCATATGGTCAGTTGTACACTAGAAATGAATTGCATAAAGGAATGATTGGATTATGCCAACAGTTCAATAAGCTTGTTTTGTTCAAAGGTTTATGAAAAATAACAATAGTAATATTTAATATTATTTGTATGCTATTTATGTCAAAAAAGAAAATTACTTCTTTAAAAAAAAATATGATTACTGAAAATTCCTTAACTGTAACTGTAAACTGTAAGTTACAGCTTTTTTAACTAATTAAAATTTTTTAATTGAAAACCTTCATTAAAAATATATACCTCACGGCTGTTTCAGGCGAGCTTTACGGCTTATTGTTAGTTTTAGAAAATATTCATGTAAGGGTGTTATAAAAGTTATAAAGGTGTTACTAAAACCTTTATAACTTTTATAACATTAGAGATAATTTTGTTCTATAAAAAAAATAAAAATACCAATAAAATATTTTATCTGATGAGATTTCACAAATATATTAAAAAACTTCTTTAATTTTAGAATAAACGCGTCAAATCGAACTTTACGAAATTTTAGTAATTTGATGTTACTTTTTATCAAAAAAAAATCAGAAAGAATATATTTTCGATATTTATTATTAAATGTACACATTGTTGGACTATTTTAAAAACAAAAAAATCTTACTTAAACTTTTAAAGTTAACTAATACAGATTTTTTTTAAGCCAGTAAAGAAAATTGAATTTTCGCAAAATTACGAAAATGTCGTTAAAGGGGGATAAACTGTTAAATGACAAGTTTTTGAAAATTGATTCTATTAAATAAAACCAGATTTAAATTAAGGAAAATTTAGCCTACAAATTAAAAGCTTAAGCTTTTAAAAACTTTTTATTATGTGCACACAGTTCTAATACTATGTTGTGAGAATGTTAATAAATAGACTCGCCATCTTTAATTTTTTTTTGCGTGTTTAAATATACAAATAAAATTTTAAATTGTTTTTATTCTCATAAAAAACTATTCTATAATCAGTTGGTCCATTGATAAGTTTTTTAAGTAGTATTTCTTTGTACACCCAGCTGATAATAGACTCATACTTCATTTTAAACCAGAAGAACAGTTGCTTGACTCAATAACTTGTGACAATAACTTGTACTAATTCTTAAATTATATCTTTACACCAATTTATATGAGAATTATATTCCATTCGTTAACAAGAGTGGAGGTAGGTAGAGTGGTACCACAGAGGTAGAATTAACTTCTAATGATAATAATAGAATGGACATCTAATATACAAAATACATGTTACATATAATAACTGACTATAAATGTTTTAAACAAACTGCACAATCATACCAGATCAAACACAACAAACATACCAGTTGCTTTGCGTAGGTTCTTAAAATAGTGTGCTATATTTTTACACCCATTTGATGCTAGACTTATATTCCATTCTTTAACCTGAGCGGAGGTTTTGCTGAGGTAGAATGAACTTCTGAAGATAAGAATAGAACTTCCCTACAATATATAAAAGCAATATTACATATAATAAAAAATAATTTAAACAAACATTACAGACATACTTTAACTGAATAAAATTCTTTAATTTATAAATCAAGGATCTATTTTTTTTTTACTTTTTTATTTTTTTTAATCATTTTAAAATATTTAAACTAAATTTGATGACCACAAACAAGACAGACACCTTTTCTATAAAAAGAATTTTCGCCACGCTCCAAACAAACAACACACTTTCTCACCTTAGAGGCTCGAAGCTTCTTATCAGCTTTGCTGTGCAATTCAAAGCGTTTTAAAAGAAGACGCAGCTTCTGGTCCAGATTTCTTACTGAATGCAACTGGCTTAATTCTTTTTTTACGCTGCTATGCAAAGACTCTCCCTCCTCTTCACTTAGCAATCCAATAGTTTTATGTGAATTTACAAAAAGTGGCACATTAAAAATGAGTTCATGCATTTTTCGCGTAATACTTTCTTTTGGAAAGCAAACATGAAACTCAATAGCAAATAAATTTATATATTGATGAAGGTCAGTACTGTTAAAAACCTCTTTAATATAAATTGTCAAATTCTTAATCATCAGTACAGATACTAAACAAGGTGCTTCATTCGCAGATGGATAAAGCAACATGGACTTCACAGTAACATGTTCTTTACTGACATGCATTGTCCGCATTTCTTGTTCTTGTCTTATCTTAGGCTCAGATGGAAGAATCCTTGCACCAAGATTACACAGAATATGTCTTAGTCAACGGAATTCAGCCGTGGGCATCTTTAATTGGCTCAGCAACTCTATTGCATCAGAAACACTTAACTGAGTAACTAAACCTAACTTATTTGCAAAACAACGAAATACTGACTTTCACAAGACATAGAATCACAAAACAACATACACAAATCACATTCTAAATATGAACAAGCTAATAATTGAAGGAATATAAAAGCAAGCTTAGATCGTCTAGCTGCAGCATGCCTACCTAACTTAGAATAAAGTTTACCATGTCCTAACTTAACGTAAGTATATTTTTTCCCAACTATTAGCCTTTGAACTGATATATTCTGTGGATTACTTAATGTAAATCCACAGAACAGTTCAGAAGAACCAATGCTGTCATAGTCTAAATAAGAATCAACAATAACTAAATCCTTATCACCGCTTAAAAAATGTTTGCAAATTTGGCAACCAGGTTTATATTACTAATTTTTGCATTATTTTTTTAAATTTTTTTTTAGCAATCTTGCATTTTTTAGATGAGCAGACGCTGTTTTGTGCTGTTTTGATTTTTTTTGTTGAAATAAGTTGGAACTGCTCCTCCTGTTTTAGCCTAATACTTATAGCCTCTAATTGAGAACTTATTGAGTTACAATGTGTGTTTAAAGTCTTGTTTTTAGAATTCAAGTCAGTAATTTCAGTTTCCAACTTAGTTAACTGCATTTTTTTAATTTATTTATTTGATTCACATTAGTTTCTTCTTTATAAGTTAATTCGTCGACTAGACTATTTAGTTCCTTATTCCTATTTAAAATTGAAAAACAATTTACATATGCAGATTTTCTTTTTTTTGTTTGTGGAGCTTGTGGCAGTTGCATTTTAAAAAATGCTTCGTTTTTTGAATCGTTAAAATTTTTTATAAAATGTTTTTTTAAGCGTTTTAAATTTTGGCAAATTTTATTAAAATCCTCAAAACTGGGCAAATCAAGATCAGTTGGCATTATAAAGCTCATAAAACTAATTAATACTTTTAAATCAAAGACTGAAATTAAAATTAAAATCACGTGGTTACCTCATTTTATCAATGCTAACTAATCGACTAACTAAAAACAAAGTTTTTCTTCCCAACAATCTTCCCATTCGATGTATAGTTTTAATAATTTCCTTTCAGCAGAATACATAATGCTAAATAAATCTCGTAATAAAAATATAATACAATGCAAATAAAATAATATTTATTGACAAATAGATGAACAAGATATAATAGGATTAAACTTATCTGATGTTAGTTAATTACCCTCATGAGAAAAAACCCGCCTAACTTTGTTTATTTTTTAGTTCAAAATTTGTCTCACTAAAAAAGTTGTTTTCATAAAATTCATGATATTCTTTGGTTGGGTCGTAAGGTATTAAGGTCACGTGATTGTTTAAAAATGTAAACAAAAATTTACGCATAAAACAATAAAAATTTGTTGCTAAACCAGCCAGGTTTAATTGCCATATTTTTTAACATAGGTGGAGGTACACAAAATAATTTTTTGATTTTCATTTTTATAAAGAATTAAATTTTCAATAATTTGGTCAATATTACAAAAATAACTTGATTTACATTGTAAAATGATAAAATTAAAAATAGAAATGCATTAAAAACTAACTTTTCTTACAAAAATGAGCAATAGGCACCAAAAATCAAATAGAATAGACATTTATTGATAAGTGTTCCAAATTTCAACTATCAATCATGTAGCTATGTCAGAATACTTTAGTTGGCCCAAGACAGGTTTTCTGTAAAAATCGTAAAAAACAGAAAAGTGATCCCAAATCTTTAGCAATATTTTAACAATATCTTATTTTAGTCCGTTTAATGGAAATATTTATTTAACAAGGAAGGATAGTTCTTTTATATTTTTTTAATTTGAAGATGAAAGAATTTATAGAAAAAAAATACTATTATTTTAAAGTTAGTGTATTCTTATATTTTTTACGCGGAAATACTTTTCTTTTTTTAAAACACAAAAATTCTTGTGACGTCAAGCTCGCTGTTATATTGAGTGAAACAGCCGTGACTTATTTATATTAGCAACACTTTTGATTTTTTTCATAATGGAATATGTGTACTTTTATAAAAATAACTCAAAGGCTTTCAACAGGGTACTTTTAAGTTACAGTTGTAAAAGTCAAAAACATATTTTTTGCCAACATATATCTGTATTTGCCAAGTAAAAATGTAATATCTTTGTATTATATAATAACTTCTAACTTTCTTTATCTACTAAAGCTTTTAAATAGCTGTTTTTAAATAATAGTTTATAAATAAATATGTTCAATATTAATATGTCCAATAATAATATGTCTATAATAATAATATGTTAATATTAATATGTCCAATGTTTAAAGTTAACATCGCCAGAAATTTTTCTTCTTTGCTGCAGCTACCAGCTTTACAACCTTACTTTACTAAAAACTTACTACACATTCTCTTACGGAATTTATGTGAAGTTAGACATCTAGTTAATATATATCATTGGTTATAATATAGATAAGTTTAGACCAGCACGGGAGAGCCGTTTAGACGCGAAGTTTAGACGCGAGAGCCGCATATAAATACAGACGTGTGGCGAAGAGCCGCCATAAATATGTTGCTATGCCAACTTTATCTTTAAAAAAATAATTGGCGAATGTAAATTTAGATTTTTTATACACCAATATTTTGATTTTTAAATGAAAACTGTACTTTTATAAATAAACTTAGTATGTACACAATTTATGTTTAGTATTTAGTTTATTTTACAATAAAGAAAGTAAAAGTTATTCTTTAAATGTAAACTTGGCTACATAAAATCTGATTCCTTTTTATTCACACTAAAAAACCATTTGTAGAAAAAATTAGGAAAAAAATCTGCAAATCATAAGTTTTTTTTGAATTAACACAATTGCATCAACCATAAAATTTCTTATAAAAATAACTGTAAGCAAGATATAAAAATCTAAAGATAAAAAAGTTTCTTTGAGAAAAAAAAATGATTTTAATATATTTGAATTAAACTTGCTTTTATTTGAATTAAACTTACTTATAACCACTTAATAGCATAAGTTACTAAAAACTGCAAAATATCAAGTAAATAAATGGCTACACACAAAAAAAATTTCAATGAACTTCAATTAAGTTCAAATTACTTTTATTTTTACAATTGAAAAATTTCTTTTCATCATTCAGTAAAAAATTAGACACAACAGAGAGAATTCTTTTTATAACATCAATTATTTTTTCTAAAATACCATTAGAAAATTCTTCTTGTATAATAACTTGCATAATTTACTATAAATTTATTAGGCACTAAGATTTTCAACACTACTGGTAAGTTTTTTGAAATCTGGTTCCAAGCTTCTAGTTGATATTCTAAGCAACTGTAACAAATGTTCACTAGTTAGATTGGCACGATATTTTGATTTAACAAATTTCATAGTTGAAAATAAAGATTCACATGTATATGTTGAACCAAAAATTGAAATAAGTTTTATACTAATCCTTTTTAGTTGAGGATACTTAACTTCAGGAACCATTTTCCAAAAATCCAATAAAGTTAGTGTTTTATGCAGCATATGGAGATTTTGATCTTCTTGGAGATCTAGTAATTCCATTTCAAATATGATTCAATCTTATGATCATCACACTGAACCGTAGGATAAGGATTATGAATCATCTTCTTCATTTGAAGAAAATGGTTAAAAATTTTTAAGGTAAGTTCTTTCTGAAATAGAGCAATTTTTTTTTGAAAACTAAATATAAATTGAGCAAGATCAGATATATTTTTTTCCTTTTTCCTGAAGCGACAAATTCAGATTTTGTAAACGTTGCATTACATCAGTTAAAAATAAGATCTTGCAAAAAATTCACATCGTCAAAGATTTCAAATGTCTTGCTTTTCAAGCAAAAAACGTTTAATTGGTTTTAATAGTTCTACAAACCTATAAAGAACGTCACTACTTGAAAGCCACCTTACAGCACAGTAAAATGACAAGTCACTTGATTTGTCAGCAAGATCCAATTCACTAATGAAATTTTTAAACTATGATTTTTTGCATTAGATCGAATATAATTTACAGTCTCTAGTACTGATTTAAAACAATTGAAAAATAAAATCTTTTGCTGCTAAATGTTCTCGATATATCACACAATGAACTGGGATAAACTCTGGATACGTAGGATCGCTATTTAGTAAACGCATAAGCCCAATGTGTTTTCCAACCATTGCTGTTGCACGATCTGTAACAACACTAACATAAGTTGTGTCTTTTAGCTCTACTAAATCAGGGAACTCTTCTTTCACAAGTACATAAGATGTTACATATCAAAAAAAATACTGCCATTTGAGGTTTATCTTGAATATCTGTTGATTCATTCAATGCTAAACGGAATGCTTCCCATTTTTTAAAGTCATTCAACAAATGCTGTTCAACTCTAATCTCAGATATTCTTCTTTCAGTTGTATGTCGAGAAACAGAAAATATTTAAAATTAACCTTAGAATTTTGCTATTATTAGGATCTAAAACTGAGATCACATCAAAAAGATTTTGTTTTACTAACTCTCCATCGGTGTAAGGATGTTTACTTTTTGCAATGTTCCGAGCTATTATAAAACTTGCTTCTGTTGTAATATTTGATTTTTTGCTGGAAGATGAAATATTCGTTTGTTGATTTTTAAGCTATTGTTTTAAGCAACTCGATTTTATTTTTTCTATGACATGAATTTAATGGGTATTCTTCAGATAAACACATACGTTTTGTTTCATAGTGACGTTTAACATTACATGTCTTATTATGAGCAAGTTCAGTATTGCAAACTAAACACATAGCTTTATTTTCTTTTTCAGTAAATGCGTATTTTTCTGTTCAATCAACATGAAATAATCAGTTCTCTTTTTCAATTTTTATGTTTTTACTTTTATTGTGAAGTGCATTATCACCACCTTTCGCTCTATCCATTTTTCAAACGATGTCTTACGGCTATATATTATATTTTATATATTGCGGACACTGATCTATATTATAACTGGATGGTGCATCTCATATATCGAAATTGAAGCCGAAAAATATTTTGGCGGCCATATTGAGAGGACACACGATTTGTTATGATGCTCTTGAAGTTCTAGGAAGAGAAACCAAAAGAAAGAAGAAGAAAAGAAAAGGATTGAAAGTACCTAAAAATTAGAAGGAAAAAAAAGGCGATATCAACAAAATAGTAAAAATCTGTTGTAAAATGTCTAAAGAATGATCGTATTCTTTAGATAATTTATCTAGATTCTTATGTTGATATTCAAAAATTATGATTATAAGTACAAGTTAAAAATATAACACTCCTAAAAGTAAGTAAATAATCTTTCTAACTTTTTTACTAAAATATATAAGTTGAAAAGCATTCTATTTATTGTTGTTATTAATAGATTATATATATATATATATATATATATATATATATATATATATATATATATATATATATATATATATATATATATATATATATATATATATATATATATATTGTTGTTTTGATTATGTAATAATAATCAATTTTTTCGATTTGAGAGTGATCAATTTTTTTTATTTGAGAGTGATCAATTTTTTATTTATTTATTTATTTATATATATATATATATATATATATATATATTATTTATATATATATATTATATATATATATATATATATATATATATATATATACATATATATTTATATATAATATATAATATATATTTAATATATAATATATATATATATATATAATATATATATATATATATATATATATATATATATATATATATATATATATATATATATATATATATATATATATATATATATATATATATTTATATTATGTTACTATTTATGATATAAGATAGTTTTGTGTTTGTAAAAGCTGTAGTTATTCATGATTAAATAATACCAATTTACTTAATGTTTTTCTAATATTTTTCCGTGACATTTTTTCAGTGGCTTGTTTTCCCAGATCATCAAGTCTGACTTTGCAATAGCATTAAGAAATTATTTTGATTAATTTAAAAACATGGTTTTCATTAATACCAGTATCAAACATATGTTCATGCAAGTCTCTAAATATAACAGATCCTAAACTTTCTAAAACTGAAATAGATATAACTTCTGGGATATTTTTGGACTGTGGCAGTTTTCCAGGAATTGTTGCTAGCATTCTTGTAATTTTTTTTTCAGTTTCTTCACAAACAGTAATAACATCTTTTGTTGGTTTCATAAGACCACCATTGTCCTTTACTTTAAGAAAATTGGATTCTGGAGCATATTATTTTGAACCAAGTGCATCACAACATAACATACAAAATATTTTCTTTTTTGCCATTTTAATAACGAAGCCAGATATATAAGAAATTGCTGCTTTTTATATCAGTAGTCTTATATGTTCTTTCAGATAAGTCGTATTTTCTGATTATGTTTACTGATGTAATATCCAAACTGCTGTTATTTATTATAACTGAATCATCTAAGACATTTAAAATATTTTCTGCTTGTAATTTTTCACAATTCCCTGATTCTTCTTCAATATGGCTCCAAAAAAAAAGTCGTTTATATGCTGCAGTGAATTGTTGCGCTGTTGGGTTATTGTTAAATCTTCCTGATCCTTGTATTGAACCGAAAAACAACTCCAGATGGTCTTGACTTAACTTATATGTTAGAAGATATTTCAAAGGTGCTTCAGGAATTTCAACAAGGTTATAAAATATCTAAATATATATACATATATATATATATATATATATATATATATATATATATATATATATATATATATATATATATATATATATATATATATATTTATATATATATTTATATAATACATGCAATATATATAACTTCACAATTTTCAGATATAAATATAACTTTACAAAATATTTTAACCTGCTCAATACTTTTTATAGCTATTAAAAATCCAATGAGCCCAGTTTTTCTTGTCGTATGCAACAATCTATTAGATGAGGCTTGTAAGTTTGAAATATAATCATATGCTTCATCAAGAAATATATCCCATATATGCTTATTACTCATTTTTAGTGCAGATTTATAACCTTTAGCAAAAGGATTTCTTGAGTTTAAAATGTCAAACAATCTATCAAATATTCTAATAAATTTAACTGTTGCATCACTTCCTTGAAACTGCATTAATTTAAGGTCTTTGCAACAGAACTCTATTGCATTAGCTACACTTGAACTAATTGCCTGAGCAGCAAGATTTACTTTCAATTCTTGTTGCCTCCAATTAATATGTGCTAGTCTTAATTTATTTCCAAGGCGTAATCCTTCATCTTCTTGCAGTTTTTAAAGATAAACTATATATATCCATAATATTGCCTTGTTTTCGCTATCAAACAAAACATCACTATCCGCGAAGCAATTCCAAATTAGCTTAAGCATGTGACAAATATCAAGGAGAGTATGAACTTTTTTATCAGAGTTGAGAGGATGAGTGAAAGAAGTGTTCATTTTTAAAGCATCAATTGAAACACCAAGATTTGATAACATGGAAATGTGACATGAGGGTCCATCACATGTCAGTGATATGACTTCAACACCAACATCTGTCAAACGTTTAATACATAAATTTACAATGTTTGCTCGTTCGGCACCATTTAACCTATCTATAAAAAAATATCCACATGGAACTTTCCATGAACTGTTTATACTGACAGCCATGAGAACTAGGGCATCTTTTGCAACTGGGGATGAATCATCTTGTATGCCGTTCCCAAGATCAACATACCCCTTAAATGCTTTTCCATCCCATGGTATGTGCTTTTTAATAGCCATTTCATCTAACATAAGTGAGCAAATGACTTTTGATCCTAACTTTTCAGCTTCTATAACCTTGTATTTAAGTGCTGCAAACGCTGGCTTTGTAAAAACTGGTTCTGGTGAAACTTTTCTATACCATTTCCTAATTTGTGCTTGATGTGGTAAATTAAAATTAAATATTTTTCGCACATAATCATAAGCTTTACTTGAATAAAACTGCAGGGTAAGTGCAAAGGATTTGATTTCTTCTGAATATCTAAATCCTTTACCATGATTTTTACGCATAATCATTCTTCTGGTTAGAGCTTGAGGAACTTCTAAAAATGTTTTTAATAGTATTTCTTCACAATTTGATGATATTTTTTGTTTTTGACTATTTTTACAACTGATTTAAGAGATGTTATCTTTTTTTACATTCTTCGAGATTTTTGCTGTTCTGCTTTTACCTTCTTTTTTAAAGACACAATTATCTTGTTTCTACGATCTGTTTTTTTTTCTTCTGGAGTTAAACTGCAATTGTATATTTTTTTTTGGGGAGCCAACTTTCATGCAGATAGGTATAACACTAGTTTCAAAATCACTTTTTTCAGAATTTTTAAAAGTTGATCTATTAACAGGAACTTTTCCCTCTTTCATTTTCTAATATTGAAAAAAAAAAATATATATATATATATATATATATATATATATATATATATATATATATATATATATATATATATATATATATTTAGTTATAAAATTTTCAAATTTGATATTAAACTAGAAGGAACCTCTAAGTTGTGTTTACTCACGGAGCTTAGCTAATAGTTCATGCAGCATCTATAAAATTAAAGCATACAATAGCGAAATGGTTATTATATGTTTTAGTTGCTTACCATACAGTTGTGTTATAAACCCTCTAGCACACTGCATAGGGTAACTAAGAACTAAAAGGTACATATTGAACAAACCTGTACAATAAATAAAAACAATTGATTATATACCTTTTTTAAGTGGTCTTGGAACTTTTTAAATCTTTTAGGAAAAGAATTTTCCCTTAACCTAACAGTTTGTCCAGTTCTGTCGATATCTTTTTCTAAAAAATGATCAGAACATATCAAACTGCTACTACTTGGGCTCCATTCTTGACGATGTATTTTGATGGTCCTTTCTTTTTTCAGTGTTGGAAGGAAATCTGAATAAAGTTAGTAGGAAAAATAACGTTTGATATTTTATTAAGTTTTTTGTACTTTATGCACAACTGATTTTATTTAAATCCATTTGTTCACATTGCAAGCAAACTAGCAGAGGTCAATAAACTTTAAAATGTTTTTAATTTTAAAAATAATTAAGAAAGTCTATATGTCTCTTTCGAAATAATTAAGAAAGTCTATATGTCTCTTTCACCTATAGACTTTCTTTAAGAAAGTCTATAGGTGTCTTTCGAAAGAAAGTCACCTATGTCATAGGTGACTTTCTTTCGAAAGTTTCCTAGGCTTTCATAGGCTATGAAATCTTCTAGGAAACTTTCGTTTTAAAGATGATTCATCGTCAGAAATTCCATCACTATCACTTCTTTTACTGTCACTATGTTTTCTGTTATTGCAACCAAATGCAACACACTGTGTCTCTCGCTTTTTGGAATTTTCTCCAGACATTTATAGAATGAATTTTGTAATTATTTTACTGAAAAATAGTTATCATTTTCCATACATTCTATCTATGTTAGATATAAAAAAACATAAAGTTAAACCACCAAAATAAAGAAATAGCTTGTCGCCTAACAATATTTTAACTAAATAATATTTATCCGTGGGTCCTCCCAATATGGCGCTGGCGAAAATATTTTGGTTTCAAAAATTACATTATTTTTTAAGGAGATGCGCTATTCAGTTATAATATAGATCAGTAATTACGGTATTTGGTCATCCCTGGTTTAGACAAACATGTTTTAAGTGTCATTATATTTTAAACATAATTAATAAAGATTTTAATGTTTCATGTTTCTGAAACAACATTGTGTAAGAAATTTTTTTTTTCTAAATTATACAAATTAAATGATTCCCACTTAGCTGTTCAAAAGTTAATTAACGTACCATGCCCAGTGGGCATGGTACGTTAAACTTTCTTTGGACGTTTTTATAAGGTTTAAACATAATAAAAACGTCCAAAAAACGTACCGTGCCCACTGGGATTTTCTGCGCAAACTCTTCTTGCAGAGTCTTCAAATTTAATTTTATGAAATTAGTGCAATTTTACATTTTGATTGAATTTTATTTTGAGATTTTTAAACTTTACAGTTCTTTTTAAATACTTAATAATGAATTATAAGGTTTGCGAATGAACCTTTTTAATGACTTGCATAAAGTTTTATATATAGGAAAGAAGATATTTCATTTAAAAGACATGTAAAAACAACGTTTATGTGTAAATGAGACAAGCTGTTTACATTATACACAAATGAAATTGTAAAATCCTTTTTCTTTTAAATTTAACAAAATAATTCAAATTATTATTTCATTTTTCAGAAAACCAAATTTAAATAAAAAGAATTCTCATAGCCAGTTAAGAGTCAAAAGAGAAAAGTAAAAAAAAAAACGTTTAAAAAACGTTTAAAAGACATTTAGAACGTAACTTTTAAAAACAAATGCCCGAAGGGAGAATTTTATTGTTGTTAACTTAATTATTTTTATTGTAAATGTATCAATATAAACAAGCTGACCGGACCCGTAAAAATAGGGGTCTTTACAATTCAGGTCTTTACAAAGCCAACCAAATCTTATCTATTTCAGACCGGTCATTTCTAAACTTATTACTTCAATATTTTTTAGTAAACGGTAGCAACGTTAGTTCATTCAAAAAAATGTTTTAAGAGCAAAAAATGTCATGCGTACCTTTTGCACATAGGTAGAGGAGAGGAGGCAGTTTAGGATAGGGGTAGTTTAGGACAATTCGAATAATCCAAAAAATACTAGCTCTTCAGCAAAGTTAAATATATTCATCGACTGATATACTTTCACACGTAAGCGTCATAGGATATCTTTCACAAAGGCAGCCAGGTAGTTTTCTACAAACGTTTTGTGGTTTTTGATATTTTTTCTAAATTTTTTAATTCTTAAGTGTAAGATTTACAAAGAAATTTACTCCACCCAAAGAATTATTTTTTGCATTTTTAGTGAAAGGGATATGTTCTGCAATGTTAATAAAAAATTCAACGATAAAACATAAGTTCTTCAAAAAACAATTATGGAATGTTTCTTGAGATCAGGGTTGAGGCAGCATTTGACGATATTAACTGGGTACAATTAGGACGTGTTGCGCGGATCAAAACAAACTTATCTTCAAATAGAATTTTACTAAGTTTAAAAATGGTGCGCAATTATAAAAAGAAATATGAAAGATTTATAAACGAGGAAAATTTAAAAATTGCAATAAAACATGTTTTTGATAAAACATTGAAGTTAAGAGAAGCTGCAGGTGTATTTGGGTACTCTAAAAGTACGTTAGCTTACAGAATAAAAATGCTCAGAAATAATGGAAAATCGAAAAGTGATAACTTTTCAACCAAATATTCTGTGAATCAAGTATTTCCTAATGCAGAAGAAGCTATGTTAGAAAATTATATGTTGAAATCATCAAAAATAAATTATGGTTTAACTTATTACTAAGCTAGAATTTTAGCATATGAATATAATAATGCTTCGAAAAAATGTCCTGAACAATGGAGCCAAAATAAAATTGCTAGCATTGAATGGATGAAAGGATTTAGTATAAGACATAAAAAGCTTTCTCTGAGCAAACCAGAAAACACAAGTCTATCAAGAGCAACAAGTTTTAACCGCCAAAATGTGAATGAATTTCAAATCATATTGGAGAGAGGACTCTGTAAGTCAAAAAGAGGGCAGCTTTTAACTGTGTGTGCTATTATTAATGCAGTTGGAAACACTATACCACCAGTTTTTATTTATCCTAGAACAAAATATTAAGAGTGTATGCTAACAGGAGGACCTAATGGTTGTGTTGGATTTGCTAACATTCCCAGTATTGGATGGATGACAGGAGCACTTTTTATATGAGTGCTCGAACATTTAAAGTTACATTTAAAATGCAATAAAGAAAAGAAGATTTTTTTATTGCTAGATAACCATGAAAGCCATTGTACTATTAGTGCAATCAACTTTTGCATAGAAAATAGAATTGTTTTACTTACATTCCCACCACATTGTACACACAAACTTCAACCTCTTGATGTTTCAGTATTGGTTCCTTTTAAACAAAAACTTTTTATATCTCAAAATGACTTGTTCTTAAATTACCCAGGAAAAACTATAACAGTTCATGATTTAGCCAGTATAGTAACCCCTGCATATAATAGCTGATTTACACCAAATAATATTAATGCATGGTTCAAAAAATGTAGTATTTTTCCTTTTTAAAAAAATGCATTTACAAATGAAGATTTCGACTATTCAGAGGTAACAAACTGAAGCCTTAATGGCATCTCTTATCAACTTAGTAATAATGAAAATAATAAAAAAAGCCACGTTGATTTTAAAATTTTAAATGTTAGTGATCATTCTATAGTAAAAACTCTTGAAGCTACTGTGCCAAATAATGAATCACTTAATGCATATAAAAACTCAACTGCCATCTGCACCAGTTACATCTCCTGAAATGATTAGACAGTACCCAAAAGCACCTCCAAGAAAGAAAACATCAAGAGGCAGAAAAAAAGTAAGATCAAGAATTTTAACAGACACACCAGAAAGACGACCAAAAACAGAGTCTTTAACTTACACAAAACAGTAAATATTCAACGTAAGCGTATCAACCCCCCCCCCCCCAAAAAAAATAATTCACTGCAACAGTCTCTAGCTATACCTGTATGCACAGTAAAAGTAATTCTTGTTTGCAAATTAAAATAAGTTTAAATTTTAAAGACAAGCCTGTTGTATACACAGAAAAATTGAAAACAGAACCATTAAATCATGGAGATTTTTGATTAGTCCAATGTGCTTCAACAGTTAACATTGCAATGTTAGTTTTTGTTTGCAAAATTGAAGAAATAAATGGAAATATTTTGGTTGTTGATTTGTCGAATAAAAAAGTAGGATTTAATATTTTTTACTTTCCTGATATACAAAATAAGTGGATGGTGCCAATTGCAGAAGTCTTAGCTAAACTTCCTATTCTAAACAATGCAGGAAGCATGTTAAGAGGTTCTGGTATGATATTCAAAATTGATTTTTTCACATTTAAACTTCGTTGAATGTTATGAACTCTCTCAATTCGAATAATAGAAAAATTTTATGTTTATCTAAATCCATTTTGTATTCACACTGTTTGTTTTTTTATTGGTATCTTTTTATTGATAAGAGTGATTGAGTAGCATTTTCATTTTAGTTTATTTGAGTATACAAAAAACTCATTAATGGTTTGAGATCTTTATAAGAATAATTATGTTACTCTTAATAATTCTGTTGATTTTGTTATTGTTAATAATTACTGTTAAACAAAAAAATTAGGACTTAAGAAACATTTCTTGTCCTTTTATTATATTTCCTAAACTGCCCCAACATTGTCCTAAACTACCCCCTCTTATGGGGTAGTTTAGGACAATGTTTTCATCGTAGTGCAATAGGACAATAGTTTTTATCGTAGTGCGCTTTCATCTAAGTAGTTTCGAGGTTTTAAATCCATCCCTTAGCATATTAAATGTTTTAATTTTTTAATCTTGCTTGATATATTTGATATATAGAAAAAAAAATACAGAAAAAAAGACTTTGTTTGTCAAAAATATATACAGAATATTTTAAAATTTTCTCATTTATAAAGATAATATACACGATCGTTCACAATTTTAGACGTTTGAACGTAATTTTAAACGACATATTGTTATTAAGTTTGCGTAATTTTAAATGACGTATTGACCTTTAAATGACAATAACCAAATATATGTAATAGTGTATAGCGAATTCTTGATAAGACCATCGTTCTTCTGCTAGGTTCCCGCGTTCTTCTGCTAGGTTCCCACGTTCTTTAAATAATGATGACTCGTTACAAAAATTTTTTTGTTCGGTACAACATTTGTGGATTTTTATTATAATCTATACTTTGTCAACAATTTGTTTATATATAAAGAAATATATTTCTTATAAGAACGTGTTGAGAGGCTAGTTTTCGCTTTAATGGCTGCCAAGAGTTCAGTGTCAAACACGCATTAATGGGCACTTCTAATACTATTACTACTACTACTACTACTACTACTACTACTACTACTACTACTACTACTACTACTACTACTACTACTACTACTACTACAACAAAATTCTAAAATATCTTAAAAAAAGAGGAATTTTTTTTTTTAGGAGACAATGTGATACAAAATGCCAAAATATTTCAATAACCCCTTCCTCGCCTAAAACTCCTGAATCCGTCAATGTTTGCTAATACCATCATTTGCTACATTATTTGCTTATATATTAATATATTTCCTATTACTATATGTTTTTAAAATAAAGTGAACTTATTTAACTACCTAGATTAATTAAAATTTTATTGAGTAATTACAATTACTAATGGTTAAAACTATGTGCGTATCCTTAAAATAATTTATATTTAAGCTTTTAATAAAAATAGTTTCAGTGAACTTTTGTTGTTTTTTGTGCAGTGAAACTCGTTTTTTTGTCGGTTACAAATAAGAAGATGATGTAGTTCTAGCAAACATAATTTATTCATTTAAGAGAGTCCAGGCAAATCTAAAATCGAAGTTTCAAATTATCCATTTGGATCAGACAATATGTTTAGTATTTTGTCAATCTTGACACTTTTTTAAATACAATAACATAAATACAAAAATTCAAAACAAAATCTTTTCTCATGATTAAAATTCTTTTTTGCTTGAGCAAAAAAGAATTTTAATTATGAGAAAAGTTTTTATATAATACACGTATTTTATATAATTCACGTATAGCGTTACACACGATCCACATATAGCATTACACACGATTCACATATAGCGTTACACACGATCCACATAGAGCGTTAAATACAACATAGCCGAACGGGCTTATTAAATTTTTTTTTAATAAATTTTAGACCATAATTTTCTTTCAGACCATCCGCAATTTATTAGGACTAATTACCTGAGACATTAATGACAAAAATATTACTATGATGGCATATGCAAATCAAATTTCTGTCAGTGTTTAGATGTTTCAGAAGTATTTAGATTTTTTAAAAGTTCTCTCCCTTTCATATGTTATAGCATATAATATCTTTATATATGTTATGTATATAACTTCTGTAAAATTTCAAAAATATTTTCTTTTGTCTTTTAAAAAATTTAAAAATTAAAAAAAAAAGAAATTGAAAAAAAAAAATGCAAGCGTAAGGACTTAAACTACCGAGACTCATCATTGAAACGCTGCAAAATAACCAATTTGGTTATTTTGCACAATAGAGTTAGTCACTTATAATAACTAAATAAAAATATTTTTTTACAAACCTCAAACACTATATAATAAAATAACTTGTCCTGTAGGTTTTTATTTTTTATTTTACTTTGTAGAAATATATATATATATATATATATATATATATATATATATATATATATATATATATATATATATATATATATATATATATATACATATATATACTTATATATATATTTTATTTTACTTTGTAGAACTTTATATACATATATATATATATATGAAGACCTCAGTGGAAAAACCGGCGTTGTCACATTTAAAAAGTATTAAGAAAGTATTTGTTGATCATTAATAAATGTCTTTATTTAAAGCAAAGAAAAAAAAAATTTTGTATAACAAATTACAAAATGTTTTGTTTTTGAATAAATTTTAAATAAAATAATTATAATATAAATTTTTTTAAATTGCTTAGTTTCATTTGCTTTAAATAAAGACTTTTATTAATGATCAATAAATACTTTCTTAATACTTTTTAAATGTGACAACGCCGGTTTTTCCACTGAGGTCTTCATATATATATATATATATATATATATATATATATATATATATATATATATATATATATATATATATATATATATATATATATATATATATATATATATATATATATATATATATATATATATATATATATATATATATATATATATACACATACTTAAAGTTTGGATTAGTAGCCTCTTAATAATAATCATTTCTCTGGTTTCAATTGCTGTAGCAAATTAAAAGTCTATAGAATTTCTAAGGATAATCTTTTAGCTGAGTTTCAGCAATACATTTTTTAGTCAATATGACTCATAATATTGTTAATAGAATTGAATATTACATCAATTAATAGCTTAAAAGTTCAGTTATATCACTAATGATTATTCAATGAAACATTGATCTGAATATCTTTAGAACTTCTTATGCAGTTTTAGGTTTGTGTATTGTAAAACAAAATTGAACAACTTGTGTATTGCGTTCGCGAATAAATAAAATTCCTCTTTCAGATATGATGCAACCTGCGTCGATTGTTAAATACAAAACAATTTTTGTAGAATGTAAAAATTCAATGAAGTAGTTATTGATTTTTAGGCTTGATGCAAACATTATTTATCATTAGATCAAATGCAATAGTTTAAAATTTTCATTTTTTATAAATTAATTTTTAGTTAAACATATTTAGACATGATAAACTTTCCATACTTGATTTGCTGATAAAATGGATCTAATTAACTTGAGGGGGTAATCTTCTCTCTTACAGTGATACAAAAAATATACAAAGGCAATAACGCATATAGTATATAGGGATAAACAAGTTGATGTATAACATTTTTGACTCACCATCCAGAAAACTAAAACTAAAAATGCCAACACAATTAAAGCGTACAAGGTAAATGCGTACACCATAAAGCCAAAGCTGTTTTTAGGAAACGTCCACTAAATGAAAACAAAAATATAATCGTATATTGTAGATATCCAAACATTTCTTTAAAAATAATTGAAGTTTACACACACACACACACACACACACACACACACACACACACACACACACACACACACACACACACACACATACACACACACACACACACACACACACACACACACACACACACAAACACGCACACAAACACACACAAACACACACACACATATATATTTAAGTTTTTATAGGTTCAAATATACCTTATAAATTGGTTTATATCCCAAAGGTTTTACAACAATTTCGGATAAACATATCTCACATGAAGATTTCACACCTAAATTTTTCTCTGTTGGTTGTATTAACCATTTTATCATACAGCTTTCATGAACATATTTCATTGTTCCTGAACATTCGCAAGGTGCTATTAAGTTGTCGCTATTCTCTAAGCAAATACGACAAATGTCAACGGCTGACGTTAGTTTTTCCGTTCCTTGATGTTCCCCATCATCAAGATGAATTACAAAGTTATTGTCTGTTCCCTTGTATTCACTATTTTTTTCAAAAGAAATATTTAAATTATTGGAGAACTGCTTACACGAACTGAGACTTTCGATTGTCTTATTAAAATTTGCATGTTTATTTTCGATACAAATACTTTCAATCGACATTTGAAAACTGCTTTTAAAATATTTAAATATTATAAAATACAACTATATATAAAACTATTTTATTAAGAATTAAATAATAGAAATCTATATCGAAATATTTATTTTCTATTTTTATCTGATTTGTTACATCCGTCATTTTATTAAAACGTGATCATAATATCCGAAGCACAGTTTATTTTAACATGATTATCGGTAGTTTTTTTTTTGTTTTGCATTTGTCTTTTATTACGTATATTCAATGGAATGTTGATGATTTTTAAAAGTTACGTTAAAAACGAATGTCGAGAATATTGTCGGTAATTCTTCGGTAAATTGTAAGTTTAATTACCAGCTATCTCTATTCGTAAAGCTTTTGTTGTTCTATTAATACTTTTTATTAACTGTAATTATTAAAACGTATTAAATCACAAAAGCAAAAAGTAAACACAGAATTTTTCTTTTCTCACCTAATGTTTATCTCGTTAAAATTTCATCATTGACAAAAAAAAAAAAATCGTATATAGAATTTACTGAGACAATAGTTAAAATATATTTCTTTGAATCTTTTTATGTTTTTAGAGATATATATTTGCAAAATGTATACCTCTAAAAACATGTATAGAAAATAATAGTGAGTTAAATAAATGGATTTATAAAAATAAAAGCAATAAATTAGTAAACACACACACACAAATACACTCACACCTTAACACACACACACACACAAATACACTCACACCTTAACACACACACACACACACACAAATACACTCACACCTTAACACACACACACACACACAAATACACTCACACCTTAACAGCCAGAATAGAATAAAAACATATATTTTTCTTTTTTTTTTCTTTTTACTAATACTTATACTTGCCATAAATTAAATTTATTTCTATTCTATAAGTTAAATTTATAAATTCTTAATTGTTAATTAATTAAGTTTTAAAAATGAAGAATGAGACATAAACTGTCTTATCTCAAGGTCTTATCCTTATCCAAAAATCTTATTGCAAGGTTTTGTTTACATTTTATATTGTCAACAATTATTTGTGTAGTTAGTGCATAACTCTTCTTTTTATTAAAAAAAAATTATTGCTAAAAAAAAACTTTTCGGTTCAATACAAGTCATATTAACGGATGGTCTAATTTCAAAATATTCATCCTTCTTTAGGTTTATAATCACTTTTTTTAACTCACTAATTGCTCACCAAGGAATAAAACTATCAGTCTTTATGTAGTCTGTTAAGACCTGATATTGATTGAGCTAATTTTTGCGTTATATCTATTAATTCATTAGATGCAATTTGAAATCAGATATAATCAGCTGTAATGAAATATCTCATCTTATAACAGAGAAATAAATGCTGCAGTTGCAAATTAATGAGTCACACTTTGTGCGCTAGAGTAGGAAAAAAAAAAAGAAAGAAAATACTATTTTATTGAATTTATATTTTCACATTTCTAAATATAGTAAAAAATATTTTCAAACTGAAACCATTGAATGTAAGTTATTACAAGATACTTCAGTTGATATCTAAATTGTATTTCTGCTGGTCAGTAGGTTTTATTAACCGGTGGGCACGGGACGTAACAAAGACGTCTATTAATCGTCTCTTAAACGTCTTTTGAACATTATGGAAACCTTTCGAACGTCCAAAAAACGTCTTTTTTTAGGTCCCGTGCTCACTGGATAGTTTCTGGTAATTATTTATTACCTTTTATTACCTATTTATTTATACAGCTTCATTTTATATAAATGGAAATATTTTTTGAGGAGCGGAACAATGTTATCTAAACAAGTAGGATAAAGAAAAACTAATTTCGTTTTTTTTTAACTACATTTATTAATTGTTTGCAAAACACTCAATTTTTTTTTTAGGAATAAAAAGTTTACTTCTTATTTATGACATTGACTTTAAATTTTGAATATTTTCTTTTTGTGGTTAAATTCTATATACAAAAAGTTTTTGCCACATAATAATATTATGTCATCTACGAGTTTTTTATACTTTTTCACACTCTAATTTAACTTTCTTATCTTTTGTTTCTAATCTTTTTCTTTTGTTTATTTCAATATCTTAGCATTATATTTTAAACAAAAGAAAAAGAAAAGAAAGTTAAATTAGAGTGTGAGAAAGTATAGAAAATTCGTAGATGAAGCCTGAGTTAATTCTTATCATCGAAACCTTTGGTATTTAACCAAATATTTAAGTAATAAAAATTTATTCAAAGAAAAAAAAAAGTAAAAAAAAACATTGATCAATAAAACTTAGTATAAAAAATCAAGCAAACAAACGAAAAAAAAAAACACTCACAGAAAAATTAAAAACAAACAAGAAATACAACGTCATAATACCGT
>NC_088930.1:54170000-54237500 GCF_038396675.1 Hydra vulgaris
ACAGTCAGTATGTACCAGTCATGTAAGACTCAAAGTCGTTTTCTTTTTTGTCTTTTAATCATTTTCAAATATACAATTAGCATTAGCTTACATACAATAGTTTACAATATTTGTTTTCAGACTTTTGAATTTTTTTCTTCTTCTTTTCTTCTTATTTGTTTTAATAATTTAGTTTTTAATTTTTTACACTAAAAAAGAGAATGTTTTTTTGTTTTATTAAACTTTTATTTCATTTTAAAAATTTAAGTTTTTTTTTAAAATGAGTGACTAAAGGGGCTCTATGAAAAGGTTGTGATGATTAACGCATCATCCTTACCTTTTTTTGAGTCCCTGACTGATTATAGCAGTATATGTATATATATATATATATATATATATATATATATATATATATATATATATATATATATATATATATATATATATATATATATATATATATATATATATATGTATATATAAATATATATATATATATATATATATATATATATATATATATATATATATATATATATATATATATATATATATTAATATAATAAAAAAATTAAAAACGTTTTTATCAAGGTTTTTATGTTTATAATGTTATTTGGTTTTATGATTATAATTGTATAATATTTTATCTATTACATGATTATATGAAAATTACAGACTAAATTTAGTAAAAATATTAAAAGTTCGTAAACTAGGACAAATTTTGCATAAAATAAATTAAAAAAAAATAAATTTTTGAGATTTTAAATGGTTAAAAACTTTTCAACCTTAAGCTCTTTTTATTTTAAGCAATTTTGTAACTTTCCAAACAAGATACTTTGGAGCAATAGATATGGCTTTGAGATGCAAACTGTAAAAATTCCATGACATAATTAAAAATATGCAGTAGCACCCGAACTGGGTCTTTCTCCTTTCGCACTATTTTTCTGGTGCTTGATACATCTTGATCGATTTTCTTTTTAGTCTCACCAATTTAAATGTTCTAAACAAATATAGAATTGCATAAACATTTTAGCTGGTAGATGTCTGGGTTCCTATTTTGAGGAAACCTTGTCCTAATTTTGCATGCTTAAATTTTGATTTGATATAAGTATAACTTATGTTTTATTTCTGAAGTTCTTTTCCAAGTTTAGGTATGCTTTATAAGTTCTTTTGTAAGTTGTTGGTATGCTTTATAACTTGTTGGTTACCCATTAGTTAAAATTTTGGTTTTTGTTTTTTAAATAAGTCTCTGGCAATATTAGTTAGACTGTTCTTGTCTTGCCCGTTTTTTTTTGTTTTTTATTTGAAGCGATTAAGGTACTCCAATAAGTCCTTACAGTCTTATTGCAGGGCATCAAGGAAAAATTTAACTAGGAAACTTACGCCTCCTTTCTTACCAATGTTGCTTATTGGGCTAGAGCCGGCGTCAAATATTAGACTTTAGGTTCTGAGCCAGAACTCTAACCACTGCACCACGGCTGCATTAATTAGTTTTTAACAAATTAAATTCTTTAGAAAATCAGCTCTTGTTAGAGGTGTATTTTTTACTCATTGATGGTATTTTTCATTGGAAATGTCCTTAAAAGTGCCATAAAATGAAAATTTATTAGTGTAAATCATCAGATTTAGGTCATAATACTGTTCAAAATACTGTGTAAGTTTCAAACTAAAAACTCATGTTGATCTTAAGATATCATGCTTTTAACACGGTGATTCAATACTTATGAAAGCTTGGGATTTTATTATGCGCATGCGCGATGTTACAAATACTCGGTTATCTAATTTTACATTTACATGTTCAATTTGTATATTACCTTTCAACCTTGTTTCCTGTTTTTAAAGACAGTATTTTAATGGTTGCTAATATTTTGACTCATAAAATGAAATTTTACATAAATGAGTTAGTTTAAGCATAAAATCAATGTGAAAAATATATCTAAACATCCACTTTATTTATTTAACTTTTAACTGGAATTTTACCTAAACTAACACTTTACATAGATGCCAATTATGGATGAAGTAAAATGCTATACCAAAAATTTGGTTAAAATGTCAAGCAAACGAGTGTAATTGTGTATTTGGTAAAGCTGGTCGAAAACCAAAGCCAAATGTAGGAAGACCAGAAACATTTAAAAGATGGACGCAAATAAACCTTAATCTGTTTCTAAAATCCTTACCTTTACCTTTGAACCAAGGTCAGTATTTTGAATTAAATCTTCAGCTTAATCCTCATTTAACATGTATTTGTAAAGTTGGTGAAAAAATAATGCATCAACCAGTTATGATTAAAGATTGTCAGCATTCTTTTTGTAGCTGATACAAAAAAGAATTTGCTTATTAAAGGTTAACTAGAAAATGAAGCAAAATGTCCTATATGTTCAACCTACATCATGGTTAATAGCCTTTGCAGTTCTGTGCATATGGAGTTACAGGAACTATTGGTAAGTTTGCTCTGCTTTTATTACACTTATACAATAAACCATTTCTTTTAGAAAGTAAATAAATCTTATCAATAAAACTTAAGGACTTTAAAAACATTAAAAATTAATGAAAACCTTACTATACTGATAGCATTTCTGTTATGCATAGGTCGGCATTGCTGTCTTTTTTGTGACATCACCAAAAAAGATATCCAACTAGCTCCAATATGTAAAGAGCATGTTGTTTCACAAAGGTCTTTAAACTCCTTAAACAATAACTTTCATCGTTTTCAAAGTAATGGAGAAAATTTGAAAAATGCTAAATTATTCAACAATGTGATTAATGAAACTTTATTTAATATTACACTAGACCAGGTAATATAATTTAGCACTTCTGTTTTTCAATCTTTTTAGTACTCTTTGTTGGTTCAATCGTGAGTTTAGTATTGGTAGTTGGTACCTTTGAAATTTTGTTAGGTTGCTGTACCTGCTTTACATATATCTTTGGGTACCTATTTAAAGTTTTTCAACATGTTCGATGACGAATGCCACTTAATAAATATAAAGCTTGCTGGAGAACTTGCTTTAAAGAATAATATAATTGGTAAAGCTGATTTTGACAAATATGTTAACATGCATCTTCAATCCAATCTTGTAAAAAGTGTTATTGAAGACTGACAATAAAATTGCACTTCTACAAGACACAATTTCCCTAAAGGTTGTATGTGAGCCAGATAAAACAGTAGAAATTAGAAACATATATACACCAAGAATAGTTAACGACAAGGTATTTATTATTATGAAATTATGTTTATTATATTACTATGTTTGCAAAAATGTTTAATTAAGTTTAAAATGAAATTTTTGTTAAATAAAAATATTATTAAAAATTTATATATATATAAGGATACATATCCTTATATTTTAAAATTTTAAATATATATTTTTCTAGATAAAAGAATTAAGTTCATTAAATGAAGCAAACGTACTTGATAAAACTTCAGGCCCCTGCATTCAGCAACTTAATGAAGTGTTGAAGGCTAATAAAGTAAAAAGGCAGGCTTATCATGGAAAATGCTTTGTTGGAAACCATGTTCACATAATGCTTAAGGTTTTTATTTAATAGTATATATTATTTATATTTTTATGTGTTTTTTTATAAGGAACAGTTGTTCTGAAAAGCAGCAATTGGAAAACCTGAGGTCACTGGGAAAAATCCTAATGTGGCTTTCGAATTGTTCATATAAAACCTTTAATTTTTTTATATTTTTTTGTTTTGAACTACCCGATCTTTGCAAATTAGAGGGATTAAAGACCCCCCTGCTTATTACACTCACTACAATTAAGCAGAAAATAGTAATTGGTTATTGCAAAAAAAGCTAATGCTTGTTGACAAAAACAAAAATTATATTTGAATTAATCAAAAATCCATAGAAATCAGTTTAATCTCATGCAAAAGTGTTTTTTTTTTTTTGTAAAATATTGAAAAGTTATTTAATTTTATAAATATTTTTTTAGCCTCAGCCATTGTTAGATTTGTGCAATTCCATTCCAAAACTAATCTCAACTCTTGGTTTTCATGGCACTGATATTAATTTATTATCTGTTAAAGTGAGCCAGAATTTTAAGCAGTTATTTCATTATTCAAAATGTCATAAGCTCATGAACAGCTCGCAATCTTTTCAAAGGAATGATATTCAGGAATTAGGTAGGTTTTCTTTTTAAGCAGATTGGTGATTGAGTTTAACACATTTTTGAGCTAATTGAAAAGTAAATTTTGCAAACGACTGTCTTGATTGCTTTTAGGTAGATAATTGATTAGTATATTTAAAGGAAGTTGTGTAAAAGATTTTCAATAATCAAATTATATAATTTTAGACAGCAATCCGTACGCTTATGGAGTATTATCGGTTGACTTGGCCAAGTGCATCTGTAACTCCAAAGATGCAATTGCTTTGAATCCCATGTAATTCAATTTGTTCAGAAATGGGGATTAGACATTGGCGTTTATGGGGAACAAGGCGGCGAATGTTTACATGCCGAATTTAATAACCTTAATCGTTTGTTTTGGCATATGAAAGGCTGTAGTCGTTTGAAAAGCACGTTGAAAGAACATCTCAGAAACCATCCAAAAGCTAAAGCTATGAAACCAGAAATAAAAAAAATAAAAAAATGCTTCGATCTTAAAATTTATTGTATACAAATTTGTATTGAAAATCCAATCTTTTAATAAAAAGGATTTCTAAGGAGTATATAATTCAGAAATGTATTATTATTTAAAAATAATAGTAATGGTTCCCTATTCTGCACCATTACCGAAAACTAAAAATAAATAATTGTACTTTAAGTTTTATAGTTATGGAAGTATATATTGACATAATTAATACTGCTACTGTTAAAAATTTCTCGGATTTATAATCAAATAGTTTATAAGGTAGCATTGTGCATAAGAAATGTATCATCAATAGAAACTACCGTAGAACCCCGTAAATTCGTACCCTGGATAAGTCGAACTTTTACTAAGTCAGGTATTTAATTTCCTTTGAACATTCTATAAATACCGAGAGCTTCGTTTAAGGACATCGCTAAGTCGGACTATTATCTATTATCGAACTTCATCTATTCCCATTGAAAGTCCGACTTAACAAGATTTGTACTTATATTTGTGTTTAAAAGTAATCGGAGGGACATTTTTTAGTTTTTTAATGAAAAATTACAATAGAAGAATGTTGCATGAAGTTGAAGTATTTTTAAATAAATATTTTCTATGCATTACAAGATTCAATCTTGCTAATTTATAGTTTAATTAGTACGTTACACAATTAAAAGTAGATTTTCTTGTTAATATCTTGAGTATCATAAATCTTATAAATTGTTACTCAATAAAATATGACATTATCTATGTCTGCAAGTTAAGGGCAAACATTAGAAATTCCATAACTGTGGAATCTCTTATACATTTCGAAGTAAATGATTGCAAGTGTTATCTCATAAATTATAAATTCATGTATCTCTTAACATGTTTATAATTACTTAGTTAGAATTGAATGATATAACACCAGACTTTGTGCAAATTTAGGTTTTTATAGTGGTAAGAAATTTTTTCAGAACGCACAAAAAGTAAAGAATATATACATAGCTTGCCGTAAAATCATTTTATTTTAGTTAAAAAAATGATCGGTTATAACAGAACATAAAGATTTTTTATGCTTTTTTTTACAGAATTTGAATCATTTAAACTTTTTGGCCTAAAAATTTTCAAACAAAAGATATTCTGTAGGTTGTATGACAGATGTTTAGTTTTTAAACTTAAAAAACCTTTATCTTGAACTGAGATATTTTCTTCGTTTACAAACATTCTCATTTATTTTTACGATTTAGGTTAAACACTTAAGGATATAAAATTCCAAAAATGTATTGTGTTTATTTATTCAAGTGAAATTTGTACCTCATTAATAACAAACAAAAAAACAAATTTTCATTATTTGCCGAAAAATCTAATCGCCATTTTTTCTCGTAACTTTATCAAACGTAACTTATGCGCATGCTCAAAATAAAATAACAGGCTTAAATCGCCGTGTTAAGCTAACAAAATCGCAAAAAATTGAAAACTGAGATCGATATAATCTTTTTTCATCAGTATAAATTTTTTTACAAAATTGTTAACGTAAAAAATTGACTTGAACAAGCAAAAGGCGATGGTCTAATCATCTTGCCCCGTTAATTTCAGTTATACAATGTTAAAACAATTTAATGAAACAACCATTTTAAATGGCGAGTTTTGATCAAAATTGTCAGTTTATTCATAAAAAAATAACTTTTTATTTAGTAAATGATTTTTTTAAGGTGTTAGTATCATAGTAGTAATATAGTTGTAGTATATATTTATTAAAATAAAAGTAAAATAATTGACAAAGTACAATAGTAGATTATCAGATTACAGTTAGTTTTTGTGAAGCTCATAGTGTAACTACCACTTAGGAGAGCAACGAGCTGTAGTAACATTGAAGCCTAACGAGGCTCGCTTTGAAACTATAGACAGTAGAAGAATCGATTGCTTTATCTAGTAAGATATTCCATACATTGACAATGTGGTTGTTAAAAACGATGAAGTCTCACTCTGTGATTTGCTCTAGGTGGAACTGTATAAGAGGAAAGTGCCTACTATGTCAATGTAATTATCAATCTTATATTTTTGAATAAGGTCACCTCATTTACGACAGTCTAATTTATTCAGTTTGTCTGGTATCTTTGTGGCTCTGCGCTGTATTAGTTCAATAATTATTTCATCCTTCACCAAATGAGAGCTCCAAGCTAGAAATCAAATATAGAACGGTATAGGTGGAGTCGAGTTGTTTCCATAAGTAAGCATTAAAAGATTGGAAAGTGCGTTTTAGGATGCCTATCATTTGATTTGATTTACATGAGGTAATGATAGATTTCTCTTTTTAGATCATTGGTAATTTGTATAACAAAGTCACGCTTTCAATTTAGTTTGAGTTATTATTGAACAAGGGCCTGGTTCCTCCATTAAGTACTCAAAGTGAGTTAATTTTTTTTGCCAATGTGCATGACTTTATATTTCTTCGCATTTAACTCTATGAGCCAAGACTTGGTCCAATAAATTTGGTCAGTATCTGATTGGATTTAAAGTTGAGCAGCAAAGTGAGTTAACAATGCTTAGAATTTTAGTGTCCTCCGCGTAGATCTTACAACTTTTTTCTTTGCTCATTACATCTGGCATATCAGTGATGAAAATGAATAATAGAATTGTTCCTCAGACTGATACTTGCGAAACCCCACTTGTCACGGGTAACCAATTTGATTGGGTGTCAGCAAGGATAACTCGTTAAGACCTGTTGAGTAAAAAAGCTTTTATGCTGTTGAGAAGATTCCACTCAATTCCAAACATTTTTAGTTTATAAAACATTTGCTGATGTGGCACTTTGTCAAATGCTTCGGCAAAATCCAGGAATATGACTTCAATTGGTAGTTTTCTGGCCATATTTCCAGTCAAGAAGTCCATTATTTCAAAGAGATTCGTAATGCATACTTTTTTCTCTAAATAGCGATGTTGACAACTTGATAGAAGATTGTTTGATTTTAGATGATTGCTCTCTTAACTAGTGTCTCCGTTATTTTACACGGAATTGAGGTGATACATATTAGTCTGTAGTTTGATGGGTCGTTTCTGGAGCCTTTCTTAAATAAAGGCGCTACATTTGCTTTGGACCATGAACTTAGAACTTCACCATTGTCAAACAATTTTTGAAAAATGAGAGTGGAGCAGAAATTGAAGTAAAACAAGCACGTAAAACGCAAGGACTGACAGTCTACATCAAGTGATTTGGATATATCAAGTGATGAGAGTTCCATTAGAGTGACCTGATTGTTGAATGTATGATGTTGAGGATTATGTTGGTTATACGATCAGAGTGGGGAAAATTGTCATCGGATGGCTCTTTGCTGAAAACTGTTTGAAACTGGTTGTTAAGTGAGTTGGCTACCGAAATTTGTCGGAGCTAATGATCTCCCTTGAACTGGCGATACGCATAGTTGAGAACTGATTTGTTACAGAGCGTTTACTATTTCTGCATAAAAATAGTCTTTAAGAATTGCATTTATTATTGGCGAGAGCAAATTTGAAGGTTTTCAGTGAAGAACAACTTTTTTAACAAATCTTCTAGTTTCTCTATATTGCATACGAGTGATGGATTGAAGCATTCATTGTATTTGTTCAGCAATAGTTGTTAACATTATTCTACGTTTAAGTCTTTAAAATAAATGACCAGTCAATCTACTGAATTCTTCGTTAATTTCTTTATAGTTAACAAGCTTGTAAATAATTTTAGAGCTGTTTGTATTACCAGGTGATAGAGCGATGAAATTGTTCCAACAAGCCAAGTGGTGACAAAATCAAGAGTACTTTTTATAGAGCGATTAGCATATTTGAAAGTTGGGATGGTGACAATTTGGTGAAGATGACAATCTTGAAAAAGAGATACAAATAAAGAACCAAGACTAATTTTACTAGATGAAAAGGCTGAATTGGAAGTCCATTTTTTTTTAATTCAAAATCATTTTTTATTAAAAAAATGCATTTGAGAGTATTTTTAGATTTTTCAAAAATCATATTTAGTAATAAGTGAACTTATCAATTTTTGACTAAATTCTCTGGAAAAAAAAAAAAGGCACATAACATAAATAATTTATTAAAAAGACTTATGGTAAAATTACTATTTTGTGTGACCTCCTTTAGGTTTTATTATAGCATTTAAACATTTTGGCATAGGTTCCACTAATTTTTTTGAAATGTCAGAACTTATTTCATCCCAAGCCTTTGTAACAGCAGTTTCTAATTCTTCCTTTCGCTTCAAGTGACGATTACCTGTTTATCTAAAATCAACAATAAATTTTTGATAGAATTTATATCTGAACTTTGTTGTGACAATTCAAAAACATTTATGGATTTGATTTTTTTAAATTCTGTTGTTTTTTTTACTCATATTTTGGATTATTGTCCTGTTGAAAAAAGAAAGTTTCTACCTAATATCAATTTACGCACTGATGAAGTCAAAAATTATTATTCAAAATATCAATGTACATATCCGAATTTATTGTATCTTTGATAAATTCAAGATTTCCAATACCATTCCATGACATGCAGTCTCATACCATTACATTACCAACTCCAAGCTTTACAGTTACTAGCGTGCAACTTAAACGGTAAGTTTCTCACCAAACATTTTGTTTACTATCAGAATGTATCAAGTTAAATTTGAATTCATCCGACCACAGTGTTTTCGTCTAAAATGAAATTGGATTATTAACATGAGTTTTAGCGAATAATTATCGTTTTTTCTTATGTTGCTGTGTCAAAAATGGGTTTTTAGGTGTGTAGCTTTTAAACCCATTTTTAATTAAATGGTTTCGGATTGTTTTATCAGTTATTTTAGTTTCTTTTTCAATAGTTCTGTAAGTTTTTTTTGTTTAACTAAATCCAAAATTAATTTTCGTTGATGTTTATTCAAGTTTTGTTTTGCTGGAGCCATGATTGCTAAAATATAATATTCGCTTCTAAGTATTTCATAAACTAGAAAAAATAAAAAATAAACTAAAAAATAAATAAAAATAAAAAAAAGACTAGAAAATAGTTTTTTCGAGAAAAAAAAAGTGTTTTGCCTTTAGAAAATTATTACTCTCCTACAAAACAAATGATAAATTAGAATTAAATAAGGTATTTTTGATGAAAAACTATTTGCCTCATTAAATTTTTCTACATAAATTAACAAAAAAATCAAACACATTTAATTTTAATAATTAAAAATATACAAATGGGTCAATTTTGTCATCTAAATTGTGCAACATTTGTTTGTCTGTATCGAACGATTTAGATAAAAACAAAAGAGTACTGTTATTTAGAAGAGGAGCAGACAATACACCATTATTACTAGTTAGGTAGCATCATTTTCTTTTGTTCCATTATATTTTTCCAACACTCTACTTTAAAATCAATATCAATAAAATAAACACAAACTATAAGATATTTGTAACACACACACACACATATATATATGTGTATATATATATATATATATATATATATATATATATATATATATATATATATATATATGTATAAAATCTCGTATAATTAAAATAGTCAAGTAAATGCATTTTTATAAATATAAACGTAAACATTTTCAGCTATTGGGTAAATAAAAAATTTTTTGAGACGTGTAAAACTTTTAAAAATAAGAGATTGTGTCAGTAAAGTTGAAGTCAAGTAACTGTTGTTTAACGACACATTTAAAATGTTGAATCGAATTTATCGTTTTAACATCATTTGTGAGACATGAGGCCGGGTGAATAACAAAGAGCAATTGCTCACAAGCAATTGCTCTGAGTTAATAATGTAAAAGTAAACGCTAAAAGCAAATGCTCGCTGCAATAGCAATTGCTCAAAAATGTGTGAATAAAGTTTTGCTTAACTCACAAGCAATTGCTTTTGTGTCGGAGTAAAAGCTACTCAATCTAACTTAGGCATACAACAAACAAACTCGTAAAAAAAAAAAGCCGATAATTTTAAACAAATCCGATTGGTTGTTAGTGACAACCGAAAAACTTTTTATTTATTGGTATTTAATTTATGCAAACAAAGAATTCGTAAATAATAGCAAAATATGAAGCGTCTGTTAGTTTTGCAGGAGATATATCCATATAATAATAACTTGTGTTGGTATATTTATAAAAAAAATGTTTTTTTAGAAGCAGTTGGAATGAGTTATGTAATATATATTTCATTTTGTCCTGTGCTAACAACAAAAAGTATTTATCCTAATATATTACTGAAGCCATATTTCTATCAACTTAGTGTTCAAAAATATAATTGTTTTTACAATAATAAGTTAAATGTAACTTATGTTACTTTTAAATTATTGTTATAAAAATAAAAGAAACAAAATGTCAATTAAAGTTTACTACTGTTATAAAAACGAAACGAGTGTGAAAATAAAAGTTACTTGTTTATAAAGTTTACCGCCTCTGTTTTTTCATTGTTTACACATTGAATCAAGTGAAAATAATATAGCTAGCCAAAATTTTAACAAATGTGAAGATGAAATTTTTATAAACATACTATACGATTTGCCGATCCTTTTACAAAAAAGCCAAGTTCCAAGCGTTAAAATTAGGAAAAACAAAGCATTTTTTAGAATGTAAGACCAAATGTTCCAAGCAACAGGAACAAAGATTGATATAAAAACATTGGCGAAAAAGATTGCCAACATGAAAACAAAGTTAAAAAAAAAGTCTGATATCCATCAAACTGGAAACAAGCCTATAAAGCTTTCAATAAGTGAAGTGAAACTTACTAATCTCTTAGATACAGAAAAGAATCTTCACACAAATTTATGGTTAGTAAAGACAACTTTATGTATATACTTATCTACATATTATTATTATTATTATTATTATTATTATTATTATTATTATTATTATTATTATTATTATATATATATATATATATATATATATATATATATATCGCCGTGGATAGCCTACCCAAAGTCGGTAGCCAAAAAAATGAAACTTTGCCTACCGAAAGTCCGTTTTATTGGCTAAAAATGTCACGTGTCAAAATAGAATTTATCAACCAATAAAAGCGCTTTCGGTAAAATAAAAAAAAGTTACAACTTACCTCGACTGTCGGTAGCCAAATAAAAAAATTTTTGCCTACCGAAAGTCCCTTTTATTGGCTAAGAATGTCACGTGTCAAAATAGAATTTATTAACTAATAAAAAGCGCTTTAGTTAGAATATAAATACTACGATAGCCTGCCGTTTAAAACGTGTAAAATACGTAAAATACTTTAAGATATTTCTTAAAAAAATAATTTACACATACGTTTAAAAAAATTAATATATCTAAAATATAATGACGAATTAAAGTACGCTTCCGGTAGCAAAATTAGTGTTCAATAAATACGTAAGTAATATTCATAAAAGATATCTTTAATAATATCAATTAAGGTTATTTAGTTTACCAAATAATGCTTTTAATTTTTTTTGAAAATATAAAATAGTAAACTTTTACTTTTAAAATTACAATCTGTTTGATTCAAAGGTTTCAATGCAATAGCACGCATATGCGCTTTTTTTAAACACCCAATGAAATATTTGGGTGTACGTATTAAGTGGGATATACGATAATGATAAAATAAACAAGATTGTTAGATCAATTTCTGCTTCGGAATGTTCTCCTTCATAAAGTTCCTTAAATCACTTGTTGTTCCTCTAAATTCTAGTTAAACTGATTGTTTTAAAATTGCTTTTCTAAACGTTAGTCTTTAATACTGTGAGTCTATAATACGTTGAATACGTTGATTACGTTAATACGTTAGAATACGTTGGTCTTTAATGCTGTGAGCGTGTAACATTAATCGACCATCTACCATCGTTCACACATTGGAGTTTGTATAATTCCATTAGGTTGCGTATAGTAAATACTTCGTTCATAAATAAATTCAGATATTTTTACACTGTAATTGAGTAACACTGTAAATGAGTTTGTTAACCTATATAAAGAGTTTAATTTATTACAAAACAGAACTGCCGTCTTATCTTATGAATTGAAAAAATAATGCAATAGTTTTTATTTTTCTTAGACATATTTAAGAAAACTTCTAAGACAAATTGTGTGACCGTATCAATATCATTATAAAAGTAATTGTTATAACAACACAATTCAAATCCGCGTAATATTTTTGGCGTCAGCTTTGTTGATGATACAACACTTTGCTAATGATACAACACTTTGCTTATGATACAACACTAGCGTAATATTTTTGGCACAGCTCAAGCAAAGTGCCAAATAAACTACAATTAATTAATTTTAATTGATAGTTATGCACGACACCTTAATCAAATGTTATTAATTTTATGACTCATTAAGGTGTTGGCGTTGGTCATTAGTAAGACGGTATAAAAAATTTTTTTTACATTTAAAAAGAGCTGTAATTAGTTTTATAAATATGTACAGAAAAATATACTTAAACAGAGTTATGAATTTTGTACAATTTAAACATATTTGCAGGTTTATTTATACTTGAATCTACATATTCTATATATAGGTTTATATACTTGAATCTACATAATCTCTCTCTCTCTCTCTCTCTCTCTCTCTCTCTCTCTCTCTCTCTCTCTCTCTCTCTCTATATATATATATATATATATATATATATATATATGTATATGTATATATATATATATATATATATATATATATATATATATATATATATATATATATATATATATATATATATATATATATATATTAGGGATATGACTTTTTAATTTTTTTTCAAATAAAATGTTTCCTGTATCATAAATCGATGAACTTTTACCTAAAATCATGAAAAAAGGCCCAAATAGCTTTCTGCAACAAAAAAAGGTCACCCCCAAAATAAAAATTTGATTTACCATTTTTATACATTCATTTTTGACCGATGTTTTAATCTTAAGTTTAATTCTCAGCTTAATTCTATTTATTTCATTATTTTGTTATGAATTTATAAATATAACGCCACACGTTACCATGGCAACGAAACGGCCGTGTGCCGGCAAATACTTGGAATTGTTATTTGATGACGTCATTGTGTTACCACGGTGATATAGACGACTGTAACAGACTGTAGAAGATTATAGAACTTAGTAGAACATTCTGGAAACTCTAAATAATTATATAAGCGAGCTGCTGTCAGAGCTCAGTGTTGATAATGTGAATAGTTCTATGAAGTACTCTGCGTGTAACTGAGCTAATAAGGAACTACTGTAGCGAACTAAAGACGCTGTAAGTGTACGAAGTATAAGTAGTTGTAGCATTATCGTTAGGATACGGACTGGATTATCGAACTGTTATCAACATTGACTGGATTATCGAACTATAATTGGATTACTATACAGTTAAAGTATTTTATTAATTAAACGACTTTATTAAACGGATATTTACGCTCAGCTATCCGTAAAGTCGTAACAATATTATATGATGTCTCACAAGAAAAGTCATACCACAGTAACAAAGAACAAGAAGACTTGGACTAAAAATTTGGTGAAATTTCAAGAGTCACACAGAAGAAGAGGAAGCGTGGCTGTAGAAGAACATTCACTCGATGAAAAATCCAGAATACCACTTCAATTGCAGATCGTAGGAAGATACCAGTTTCTCGGAGCATATGTTAAAGGAAGAAAAGAACGAATAGACCAAATTTCTAAGGAAATTACAAAATTGTGGGACAATAAACTGAATTTTCCACGTGTGTCTGATCAAGTGATAAGAGCAAAGCTTATGAAGGTGCTGAAGGTCTATGATGAATGTGTCAAGCGTGGAAAATATGATGTTCTCAATGCATTATTTGACATCACGAAAGTGAATGGCCAGTGGTTATCCTCGGAAGATAAACGTCTATACCACCTACAAAAAGAAAGTAAAGGACAGGTGGGGTACTCAACAGGACAAGTGGCAAGTAAAGAAACCATTCACCCTTCCAAGAGAAGGAAAGTCCAGTCTGGAACAGCAATACCTTCCACATCACAAGTCCTGTCTACCACAGACAGTGGTACTGAATCTGAAAACTGCAAAAGTAAGAGTGAAGATGATGAAGACGACGACGGTGATAAAGACGATGATGAGGACACTCAGAAAAAAACTAGAAAGCACTACAAAAGTAAATTTGCTGTAAGTATGGTTACATCAAGTGGAGTTTCCACAAAGAAAGCTGCTAAAATATGCAATGTATTATCACAACAAGGTATTGATATTCCAACTCCAAGTCAATCAGCAATTTACAAGTCCATATTCAAAGAGGCAGGTAAATTAAAAAAAGAAATGATACAACAACTTAAAATGGAACAGTGGTCCTTACACTTTGACGGCAAACGAATAGATGATAAGGAATATCAGGTAGTTGTACTTCAGAATGAAAGAACTGACGTGAAACTTGATGCACTGCGTTTAAAAGATGGCAAAGCTGAAACTGTTGCTGAAAAAATTGCCAAACTTATTGATGAATACAATTTGTGGAATTCAATTAAGATGATCATTACTGATACAACAAACGTCAATACTGGGAAGAGAAATGGAGTTGTTGTGAAGTTGCAACGTATGTTTAAATTAAAGGGTGTCACAATACCACAATTTATCGGTTGTCAGCATCACGTACTAGACAGGATTCTCCGTCTGGTGATGGACGAAGAACTTGGGGGTGATACCAAATCTCCAAACATTGAATACCCATTTGTGTCTGAACTGTTGAATAAGTATGATGAACTGAAGGATAAGTTTGTGAATGGAACTGTAGAAATTCTTGATAAATCAGGGTGGAGAGACGATATGAAGTTTTTGTACCATTTAACAAGAGTGTTTAGGTTCTATGAAGAACAAAGAAACTTCCCTCTGATTCACTTTCAGAACATTCCTAATATGAGCAATGCCAGATGGAACTCAAGAGCCATTCTCGCCATTCTGGCGTTCATTCTTATGCCTGAAGCGAGAAAGAATTTGGAGAAGGTTTGCAGGTTCATTTCATATGAGTGGGCAGAACATTGGTTTAGTAGTCAAAAGTACAATGACAATGACTTCAAGAATTTATCTGATGTATTGAAGCCTTACAAAAAGGCATTGCAGTCATTCAAAAATCACTGGAAGAAAGAGCCATCCGTCATCGACATACCACGAAGTAATCAGATAGCTGAACGTGCAATCAAGGTGATGCAAGACCTGTATGCTTCCTGCAGAAAGAAAGACAAACTGCAACTTCGATTCATTCTAAGTAATAAGCGCTAGACTCTTTATGAGACGTGAGCATCATGTGACCCATGTACTAAACACAGTAGGCCTATAGACACAGACAGTTATGTATATTGTTGTACTAGACGCTTTGATACTGTTAATTTTGTAATACTTGTATAATTATATATCACATAATGTTTTTTGTTATATCACAGTACATGTTGCATAAATAAATAAAATAACAACAGGAGTATGACTCTAACAACATCTTCAGCCTTTAATATTCATTTACTGTACAAAAGTGTGCCTATTGAAAATTCGATTTTTTGGTTTTGGGGTGACCTTTTTTCAAAATATGTCAAAATGAAACATCTATTCGTTCTTTTTACATAAAAGTTCATTGAATTACGATACAGGCCTAGTAGGTTGCAAAAAAGTCATATCCCTAATATATATATATATATATATAGTAAAATAACACTTTACTAACTTGAGCTTCTACTGTCAGTTTCTCCTTCAGCAGGATCATCAGGAACTTGGCAGTAGAAGCTCAAGTTAGATATTTGTTTTTTTTGTACTAATTTATATATATATATATATATATATATATATTTATTTATATGTTTGTATGTGTATATATATATATAGTCTAAAAGGTTGGACAAAGCAAGGAATTGCATCTCCACAAACTTTAAATAACTTCAATAAATATTGCCTTGGTTTTTAGTTTATAAATTACAAAGTATAAAACTTTTGTAACTTATTTAACGAAATGCACCACGAGAAGGTAAACCATAGGACTCGGCATTTCATATTTCTAGATTAAATACAAAACAAAAAACAAATAAAAACAAAAAAGGAAAAAATGTTGTTACTAAAAAACTGTTGTTTTTTTCTTTCTCTTTTTCTTTAAAACTATTTCTTTTTATTTTATAAAATTAGATTTTTATTTATCTCAAAGCTTGGATCAAAAAATAGCTCAAAAAATAAAATATGACATTGCATACAGAGGTTTTATAAATATTTTCACAATCTGTATCTAATCTATACAATCTAAATAATACTATTTAAATATAACTATATAATCTGTAACAATCATACTATATAATACTATTTATCATAATATATAATACTATTTAAATATAACTATATAATCTGTAACACTCATACTATATAATACTATTTATCATAATATATAATACTATTTAAATATAACTATATAAACTGTAACAATCAATTTAATATATCTATATATATATACAAAAATTATAAAGTTAATACTTAAATCATTACCTTCCATAACAAGTGCGACAAAACCAATACCTTGCTTTTAAAAAGGAATTCTCTTTTTGTCCTACACATTTTTTATGTGACCACAACAAGCATGAATCACATGCTATTGCATTGCCAGTTTTATTTTCTTTGCTTGTGCTCTTCAGGCAAACAGCGCATGGCCAGATATGTTGATTTTTTTTAGCCTTGATTACTTTATCAAGTGCTTTCCATGCATCTGAGCTAAAGTATATTTGCAATGAAGAAAGCAACTCTAATGCACTTCCATCAAGTATAGATGATGGAATACAATTGGGTCTTTTTTCTACAGCACTCTTATTGATAAGGGTACCAGAAAGAGCTTTCTGTACGTCGTCAGCTTTTAAAAACCAACTAGACATCACTATAACAAAACCATTTAATCTTAATAACTAAAGCTGTAAAACCATCTATTAATAAAAAAATTCATTGAAACATTTATTAATTTTAATTAAGTGGTCACCAATAAAGTATGTCATGCTGTATTTGACTTTTTAATTTAGATAGGAGATCATTTCCATTTTTGCACAGTGATTGTCATTAAACATATAAGTTTAAAATTGTGCAAGAAAAGTAATCTTCTTAGTACTAGAAAAAAATCTTACTATAATTTACTAGTTAAACTCTTTATGGATGACCCTTAATATAAATTAGAAAGAAAAACTTTTAAAAATAACTTGTTATTTATTAGCTTTAAATGTAAAACAATATTTTTAACATACAAGCATGTCATTTAGCAGGTTCAAGTTTTATAAAAGGAACTGGCACATCAGAAGATCGACAAAGACGTTTTTTATGAAGACCTATTGTTGTATGAGTAGCACCTTTAGGACGCCCACATTGGACAACACTTTGAGGCAAGCAAATCTTTTTTAACTGAGTACCTAAAATAAATGTACAAAATGCTATAATTCCATCCTATTCTTACATAATTAATAAACTCTATTTAATATAATTATCAATCTCAATTGCATATAATTTCTTTGAAATTTATATATACCTAGAACACCTGCTTTGTCCTGCACAACAAAACATTCTTCTTGGTTTTGTTGCAAATTATCGGCAGTAACATATTGCTCTGAAGACTCATTTCTGAAATCGATCTCATTTCTATCCTTCATGTTAGAGTTTTTAATAAGGTCGACATCGTTTGGTGCTCCTGCATCTGAAAAAGTTTGACTTAAGACTATATCAGATACCTTTAAGTCTGTCTCATCAAGTTTATTTAATACCATGACTTTGCCGTGCTCCCAACCCTTTTGCAGTTCTTGTAGAAGTTCCATTCTCTGTTCAAAAGAAGGTCCAGTTGACTCAGAAACTAATGTAGCTAATATTGAAGTTGTACGAAGTGCAAGCTTGAATTTTTCGTGCTGAGAAAGGATTATTTTTTTTCTTGGAGCAACACAAATCTCCACACAAGACTCCTTAGTTTCTTAAAAAGTATTATAAACTCTTTGATGCTGGCGATAAAACTGTACAACCACACATATCAGAAGTGACTATAAGCATACCTTTACTGCTTTTAACTATATGGTTTTCATTGTCACAAAAAAGATTTACTTCAGAACGCAAGGAAAATTGTTTCAATACTTGCTCAAATGCATATGTTGTCAGAAAATTTTTATAACCTGCTTCAGCAGAATTAGGTTCAAAAAAGTCAATACAAATTTTCTGCATTTTGAAAATAGATTTGTGATCTCTCTCATTTTGCATTGAGACTAATAAAACATATAAATTCTCAAGGAAGTTTTCTAATGTACTATTACAGTCAATAACTTCTTTCAGTTTTCCATTAAAATTTTCCAAACGGTTGTTAGTGGTATTCATAAAATTAGCACATGCATAATTTAAGCCAAAGACCCATTCATTACGAATGTTGTGCCAGTTATTATTAAAATAGTCGAGAACTGTAGTTGGCGATGAAGAAACAAATATCTCATAAAATTCATTATATTGGGCCTCTGATCTTGCATATGCTAATTTTTGAATGAGTTCTAGACAAGACGTTCGTTGCCCACTTGTGATTGCTAAGTTTGACAGAAGAAATTTCACGATTAAAAGTTCTGAAAATAAAAATCCTTTAACTAACTATTTTCACAATTAACATTTAACTAGCTGTTACTAGATTATTTTACCTAAGAGTGTGAAATAGGCAAAGTAAAAGAGACGCATCAGGAAAAGAAGCACGTACAACATCTCTCTCGATCAAGTCTTTGTCCGCCATTATGGCATTAGTTTTAGACCAGGAACAGTTGTTTCTTTTAAATGTTTCTACAAACCAACTAAAAATATTATAAAGATAGTTATTTTGACAAAAAAAAAAATAACAATAAATAAAAAATACTATCTTTACATACATGTTATGACACAAATAGTTAAACCTCAATGATGCCACATCTTCAGTTGTAATTAAACCAACGGCAGCTCTCTTTCCCTTAACCCTAACTCTTGAAGACTTAGAACCTACAACCTTTCTTCATAAAAGTCTTCATTTATAAAAAATAAATATTTGTATATGAATATATAAACTTGTTCATTTCCTTTATACATTTTGTGATTGGTTGATACATTCCTAAATTGACTGCTATCAATATTATTTACAACAGTTGATCTAGGAATGTATCAACCATATCATTAATGTATAAAGAAACACACTAACCACAACTATCTTCACAAAGTACAATATAAACAGGCAGACGAATTTGTAAAATTTATATGTTGCATCAAAACAAAGGAACTCTGGATATGAATTGTACGCACTCTGCATAATATCATCTTGAAAAAAAATCCCTTTCAAACTGTTGTCAGAATCTAATAAAACTTCAACATTAGCATCTGAAAATAAAAAAAAGTGATTGTTTTAATAATAATTAAAAATAATAATTTATGTAAATAAATAAAGTTTAGAAACATTTTCTGAATACATATATTTATAGTTATTATATATTTTTATTTGCATCACTGTAAACAATTTATCTAGATTAATTAATTTTAGATCTAAAAATAAATTTTTAAAATTTAATCATCTAAAATTAGAAGTTATTCATTTAGTCTCACTTGCATAAAATCATTTGAGGGGCAGTTTAGGAGTAATCCCTAAATTTTAGGAGTAACTCCTAAACATTAGGAGTTACTCCTAAACTTTAGGAGTAACTCCTAAACTCACTCTCTCTCAAGCTGATTATAATAATCCTTATCAACTCTCAAGCTGATTATAATAATCCTTATTCAAGTTCAGCATAAAGTTGAAGCTGAAACTGTTCACCTTAAAGCTGAGACTGATATGTCAACAACAATCCCTATTTTCAATTTAATAAGTCAATTTATTAGCTTTCTAAACAAAACCAGAAAGATTCAGAAAATATAGTTTAAATTTGACCTAATAAAACAATATAAATCAATAAATTACAAATTATTGAGCAATAAACACAGAAACAAATGAAGAAACATTATTTAAAAACATGCCAAATTTAAGAGAGAAAAAATAAAATAAAAACAAGAAGCATTATCAGTTCATAAGACTACTTACTATATTTGTCTTTTAAAGTTGTAACAAATGTTGTGATATCATTCCTATTTTCAACTTTGTTAGATGAAGCAGCAATGTTTGAAAGATCTCTTAGAGTGATAATTTTACCTGTGGATTTAATCAACTCTTTTTGTAGCAGTTTTTTTTTGGTTTTAAATGCATTAACTCTTTAGCTTTCTCGATAGCATAATCTGGAAGTTTTCTTTGATTTGGCAAGTGCTTATAGAGAATCTGAATTTAAAACAAAGATTAATAAAGAAGAAAATTCAGTCCACTTCAAAACAATCTGTACAAAATTAATTGGTTTATAATGTATGTATATATATATATATATACACACACACACACACATATATATATATATATATATATATATATATATATATACACATATATATATATACATATATATATAATATATATATATATATATATATATATATATATATATATATATTTTTCAACAACATTTTATTACTGATTAAACACGATGGTAAATCAGTGGTACTTGGTATAAGCGTATACATTTCTGTTTATTTGGATTTTAAATTGCGATTTTCATCTTGAAGTTTTCTGTTTTTTTTTTGTAGCCATGGCAAAGTTTAATGTAGTAGACTTCTAATACACAGATCCTCCACACCAATTAAATCTTACCATCTCAAATTAAATGGTAACAGAAACTAATGGTAACAGCATCTTATACAGTATGGCTGTTGCTAACACTTTCAACAACTGCTATAAAACAATACAATGCCCACCTAAAAGTAAAATGATTTCTTCTCTGACTATTTAAAAATTCCAATTCTAATTTTTTTTTCTTTATCTAGTGACTGAATATGGTGTCTGATTTGATAAAAAAAATTCTAGAAAACAATAAAAGTTTAGATTCCACACACCTTCTTAAACTTAATTATCATGTTACTTCTAAACCTCTTTGTACCATATAACAGTTCTTCTAATAAAGGCTTATTTCCAGATGTCTTTAAGATATTCAAAGTCATTCCTATTCATAAAAAGCGTTCTATAATGAACCACACTAATTATCAATCAATTTCTCTTCTATCTAACATTAGCAAAGTACTTGAAAAAGCTTCTATAGCTTTTTTTTTGAAAAAAATCAAAGTCTCCACAAATATAAGTAGGGATTTTATAGCAGACACTTAACAACTCATGTACTTGTTAAAATAACTGAAACTATTAAAAAAGCTCTTGACAATAAAATTTTTACATCTGGATTGTTACTTGACTTGGAGAAAGCCTTTGATTCTGTTGATCACTCTAATCTCCTAAGTAAATTAGAACACTATGGTATTTGGGTTATTGCTTTACAATTGTTTTCATCATACTTTCTTAAAATTTTGCAATTTGTCTTCATTAATGATGCCAAATCTTTGACAATAAAATGCTCCATAGGTATACCCTAAAGTTATGAATTAGGACCATTGCTATTCCTCATTTTTATAAATGATCTTAATATCTAAAATTTTAAAGGCTTATTATTTTGCTGACAACATAAAATTACTCATAACAAACCAACCATTAAAAAAAAATTAGCAAATATATTAATCATTTATCTAATCTAGTTACATACTAATTTAATAAACTAAGTTTTAATACCAACAAAACTAAACTCATCATTTACAAATCACATCAATCTAAAAAATATAAAAACCTAAACTTAAAAATAAAATATATAAAAACCTAGTTTCATTAAAACATCTTAGAATCAAAACTGACTCAAAATCTATCCTATTCCTCTAGTCTTAAAAACTTAGCGGTGAAATTGTGTAGTGGTGAAATGGAATGCTAGCCAAAATGTGTCACTATGTCAATTATGAAACTTTACTCAATATAAACCATTCAATTTTTGGATCACATCTTAGATATGCTTGTCAGGTTTAGGGACAAACCAAGTCTCATGCATTTTTTAGATTATTTAACCTACAAAACAAAGCTTTAAAAATAATATACTTTCAACAATACAATTTTAATTCTGACATTACGTTCTTAAAAAAAAAATACTCAAAATGTGTGATCTTGAATCAAAAAAGTAAGTAAACCTCCCTATAATATCTTCAATCTTTTATTAGCTTAATTATTTAATAAGAAATATTAATAAAACTTATAAGAATTAATTAAACTAATAAGAAATTATTTAAATACAAAACAAAAATTTTTTACTTCAGATACTTCATGATTATGTCTATTATTCATTGTAACACTAAAAATTGACCATCTTCAGAAGCTTTAAAATTCAAGTAGAATGGACAGTCTTTTTTAAAAGTTCTATAATTATTAGCACAATCAAAATTCAACATATGACTTTTTTATTCTGTTAGTTATTGGATTATAAGTTTTAATCCAATAGCAATTATAATATAATATAAATCAAAGTAAATTTCTATACTTTGCTAAAACAATAAACACAGTAACTTACGAAGTTTTACGCTTTCCCTTGCCACAACATTTAAATTTTTGACCACCATGAATGCAACAATACTTTATAAAATAATATTTAATATCAGCTGCCATTAAAGGAGCTTTTTTAGGAATGGATTTCCTAGCAGCCTCAATAGTTCTAGCATCTCTTACCTAAAACTTTATAAAAGAAGTATCTTCGTACTTCCTAATAGCTTCTTTTAAAACTGCAAATGATGCAAAAGAATCAGAGCATGAAAAAGCCATAATTTCGCTAGAAACAAAATAAAGTAAGTTATGAAAACAGCTGTAACGAAAAATACTTCGAAAAATGTGGTGAAAAAAGATAAAAAATATAAACAAGATTATATTTTTAACACGTGACATTCTTAGCCAATAAAACGGACTTTCGGTAGGCAAATTTTTATTTTTTTGGCTACCGACTTTCGGTAGGCTATCCACGGCGTATATATATATATATCTATATAATATATATATATAATATTTTACTAATCTACTATGTATATATATAGATTAGTAAAATATATATATTTTTTACCTATATTATATAGGTAAAAAATATATATATTTTACTAATTTATATATATACATATATATATATATATATATATATATATATATATATATATATATATAAATATATATATATATAAATATATATATATAATATATATATATATATATATATATATATATATATATATATATATATATATATATATATATATATATATATATATATATATATATATATATATATATATATATTAGGTATGTTACATGAAATTTTTAAATTCATCAAATTCTAGGTTGTTATATATAATTAAAAAGAGCTTCATTTTAATATTCCAAAAGTGAAAAAATTTTCAAAATCGAACCACCCTACAAAAAGTTATGACGTTTTAAGTACCGATTTTTTGATATTAGGATTTGTTGAAGAAACTGTGGTCAAAATAAAGTTTTTATAAATAAAACTATTATAACTTAATCAGTTCTTATCCAAAAGTTTATATCTTGGTATCAAAAGATAGATACAAGAGTTATCTACAAATTTATAAAGGTCTCTAGATTAAAGGCGCATCTGGGGGCAAGAGGGGGGAACAAAACCACCATTCATACCGGCAATAAAGACTAACTATATTATATATATAAAAGTGTTTTTTAAATGAAAATGTAAATTTTTATATACAAGATGTTTTGTAAATAGCTATCAGACCACAGTCAAATATAGAAGTTTCATCATTGTCTTTGGGTGGATGTAAGGGTTATGGTTTCAAACACCCTATTGTCAAAAATGACTCTTTTTTTTTATAAGTATTTATCTTTATAATTAAAAAGAAATCTAGTATCAAATCAAAAATTGTATTTTACTACTTTACAACATCACTAGCAGCGCACCTTTTGTTTCAAGTGGTGTAGATGGGAAAGGGGGCATGTCATCACCTCTCCCCCCTCCTCTTTTACAACCTAAAAAAAAAATATTTTTAATGAGATTCGAAAAAATATTTAATTGTAAATAAAATAATAAACTTTAATATAAAAACATCTTTTACCAAAATTCAAAATACATCACATAATGCTTAGTTTTAGTTATAGATGGTTCCCCATCTGACCTGAAAAAAATTTTTAAAAACAAAAAATGTTTTATAGTATTATTTTAATTAGTTTACATCTTGGCTTTTAGTTGATGATTAAGTTATTAAATTCCTTATTAAAAAAAAAAATTACAGCGAGTAGTGAAACTTGCAAAAATATAAAGTGAGTAGTGGAACTTGTAATTTTTTCACGTCGTGTCTATTGTTAACAATGATTAATATATAGTTTCATTAATGGAATTTAATATCTTAATCATTAACTAAAAGCCAAGATGTAAACTAATTAAAATAATATTATAAAACATTTTTTGTTTTTAAAACTTTTTTTCAGGTCAGAGGGGGAACCATCTATAACTAAACTAAGCATTATGTGATGTATTTTGAATTTTGGTAAAAGATGTTTTTATATTAAAGTTTATTATTTTAATTACCTTTAAATATTCACATTAGGAAAACATCAACTCACAGGATACAATGTCAGCAACTAGCTGGAACTTTTTCATATAACAATCAACAGCTTCAGAATCATTATTTTTTCTAGACCAGTAAGAAATAGTAAAAACCTTTCTGTGCTTTATTTAAGTTTTTCTACTCTGCTATTGTGCAAGACTGTCATTGCTGTATCGGAATCATATCATTCATAATTATTATTGATATAGTATGTATTAAGTATATATTATATTAAAGTATATATTTAATATATACTATAATATAGTATATATTTAAGTATATATTAAATATATAATATATTATAAATATAATATACTCTAAATAGTACACTAAATTTAATATACTATAAATACATTATATATGTCTATATATTTTTAGACAAATATTAGTATATTACTAATATATGATATATTCTAAATACATAAAAAAGCAGTATATTATATTATTATATGATATAAAGCTTTTTAAAAATGTAATATAATTGGGCTGAGCAAAAAACATGTATTAGTGAATTTATAATATAAAACCAATGTTAATCTTACTAACTGCTTATTAAAAAAAAGTTAAACAAAAATTAGTTAAAGAACTATTTAAAATTGCAAATTGACTGTTTTAATTGAAAAATTATTAATTAATAGCAAATTATAAAAGAAATGAAAATATATAATGAAAATTTTTTTTTTTAAGTACAATCATGAAAAAATGAATCAAATAAACTTTTCAAGTTTAAATAAATGAAACCAAAGTCATAACTGAATAATAGATAAGCATTGTAACTTTTTTTGATCATTTTAACAGTGCTTTCTGTCATATATCTGTAGTAATATTAACTTTTATTATGTTAAAAAAACTATGTGCTAATAATAAAGTTAATTATACTTCTTTATTAATTCTAAGAGCTTTATCTACAGTTGAACTGTAATTAAAAATATTAGAGTTTTATAATTGAACTGTCTCAATACTTAGCATAAAAACTTATAAAAAGTGAAACTAGCTAAATCATTTATTTGAATCATGCTTAATATGATTCAAATAAATTACCATTCATTAAATGGTAATTTATTTGAATCATATTAAGTATGATTCAAATAAATGATTTGGAATTTAGAATGATTCAACAAAAAGTAGTGGTAATATCATATATTAAAATGATTTTACCACTACTTTAATTGCCATAAGAGGATTATTGAGGAGAACGTTTGATTAACACAAAAATTTTTATTTTTTTGTTTTTATTCATTTTTCTTTTTAGTTAAATCTGAACCAATTATTATAATTTTAAAAGCAGATTGAAGTTCCTCTTCATCCGCCCCTCACCCTCCCCATCTCTCAAAATAAAAGCGGAAAATAAAAATTTAAGTACCAAAAGTGCTGCACAAAATAGAGTATGTGCTGCATGAAATAAATCAATGAAATTAGTATTGCAAAAAAAACAAGCATTTCTAAAACAAGTATAACTAAGTTTTTGTCATTTATAAATCTACTTTAAAAAGTTTTTATTGTAATCAAAAGGTACAAATTTATAAAGTTTAATTACTCTAGTTTTTAAAAAATATCTATACTAATATATAACTCTAAATAAAAAACCTCAAAATACGTTTCTCCCTCGATAGCGAAAAGCAAACTTCAAAAATCGTGGCACAGAATTTTAGCACAAATATCGGTTCCGTAAAACGCGTAATTCTACGTACCTATATATATATATATATATATATATATATATATATATATATATATATATATATATATATATATATATATATATATATATATATATATATATATATATATATATATATATATATATATATATATATATATATATATATATATATATATATATATATATATATATATATATATATATATATATATATATATATATATATATATATATATATATATATATATATATATATATATATATATATATATATATATATATATATATATATATTTATTCTACCAAAATTTATTTTTTTCTCAGGGAACACTTCTTCTCAAGCATCGAGGTCAGTTCCAAAAAGATCAAAACTACCTGGTGAAACTAAAGAAATTCTAAAATGGACAAATACAGAGCTTCATCGTGTGGTCATGCTGGAGTGGCTAAAATATTATCGCTTGAAAAGTTTTAAGTTGAAAAATACTACTCCCCACCATATATTAAATGAAGAGGAGATAGATATTGTTGTTGATATTAATGTTGATGGAAATAAAACATAAAAAAGTGAATAAAATTTTGGTTCCGTGCACATTTAAGCAAGAACATATAATAATCTAAATAACTAAATAAATATATAATAACTAAGTTAAATAGACTTGCTCATGCTTTTTTTAATAACATTGCATCTATTTCTGTTCTGTAGCTAGCCAAATTTAAACGCAAAAATTGAATTGTTTAAATAATGATTTTTTTGTGAAAAAATATGATAAACAAATATTTTGAGAAAAAAACTATTTTCTTTCCAAATTTTTAAAAGAAAAATGCACTTGAAGTCTTGTAATTTAGAAAACAATTCAAGACTTAATTTTTGGTATTGAAAAGTCTTGTCAAGTCTAGATTTTCTTAAGATTATTTTTATGTAACAAGACCACTTTGAAAAAGTATTGATATGTCTTGAAACATTTCAAGACTATAATGGAATTGTCTTGGTATTGGTATTGAAATAAATTTTTTACGAGACGCAGACCCTTACTGCTAATTATCATCCTTTATTTTAATTGTAAAATAGATTCGTCTTAATTAGTTACTTTTTTTTTTGTAACTAATTTGTCACTAAAAAAAAGAAGTTACAATTCGCAAAATTACGTCTCAATTATTTTATTTAAACTTATATGTTTAAAAAAAATAGTTGAGGCGTAATTTTGCGAATTGTAAAGTCTTTTTTTTTTTAGTACTTCTATAATCATGTTTTTTAGCACTTTTGTAATTATAAAAGTGCAACTTATAAAAAGTGTACACTGAAACGTAACTTAATGTTAAGAAAAATCTATATTTGAGACGCATTTTAATTAGACTTTCTTACGTTACATAACACTTTTTTTTTTTGTCAATAATACAAGCGTAATACTTCACGAGTTTTATAAACCCAGAAGCCAAAAATTTATATAAAATGTCAACCTTTCTTATGTTTTACTTTTTAAATCATGCATATTAAATTGCTAAAGCCAATTTTGTGTAGTTTGCAATTTCTGTGTAATATCTGTCTCCACCCTCTAATCAATTTTTCTGTCTTGAATCTTTTCTTAGCCATGGCATTTTTTTTCATCTCTCTCACTCTATGTATATAGCTCTCTCTACATAAAGATTTCTTTCCATACATATGTATGAGAAATCAATTAATCATAAGGATACCTTAGACTACAATGTTACGTGTCATTAGGTCAAAATGTTACGTGTTGTTACTTAACATTTTTTTACATAGCGTTACGTTACAATATTACGTCTCGGTTATGTAAAAATAACGGACATTTTGTACGTAACGTAACGAAACCCGTTTATCTTACAATACGTAACGTAACTTTAAAATGTTTATTGATATTAGTTTATTGATAGTTTATTGATTAGTTTACTGATATTAGTTTATTGATATTAGTTTATTGATAGTTTATTGATAGTTTATTGATTAGTTTATTGATATTAGTTTATTGATATTTTTTTATGCTGTGCTATTTGAAACCACAAATCAAAAATTTCTATATTAAAAAGTACCTAGATAAGAATTAATAGTATTTTTGTCGTATATTCGAAAAAGTATTTTATACTTTTATATTTAAAATGTTGTAATTTGTTTTTAAATCCAGCAAAAATACTACAAAAGACCATAAATCCTGGAAAGATATAACACAGGGGTAAAAAAGCTCTCTGAAAAAGAGTTGCATCAAAATCCGATGTCCAATTTTTTTTACGGGGTTGAAACCGTCAAGTGGCGTCAAACCCCCTCCTTATAATTTCCTAACCAAAAAAACGTTCTTTAAAAGAGTAACAAGCCTATAGCTAAACAGGGAAGCAAAGATTAGGTTTAAACAAGTTTTGATTGTCTAAAACCTTTATATTTATACGAAGTATCAAGGTATTCAAAAAACGCTAACTTTACGTAGATCGTAATTTTTGTTGTGATCATTTATTGATAGTTCAAACAGTTGTTAGAAAACTTGTCCAGTCAACATTTACAAATTTTTCTTTTTCAAGGCATAACAATACAATATAGACTGTACCATGATTTTAAACAATTTATGGTTTCGCTCTCCTATCAGCTATCCTATCCTATCTCCTATCAGCTAGTCTATTATATCTCCTTTGATAAAACAACTTTATACAAAACAAAAGATATTTTAAAAATAACAAGTAATTAATCGGAAAAAGTGTGTTAATGACAAAACGTCTTCACAATTTTAAAGATTCATTGAAATTACAACTTTTATTATAACTTTAAAGATTAATTGAAATGAAGTAACCACCGGTTGTGCTAAGTTGCTAAGCTGAAACAATTTACAGTTGTGCATACATTCATACATACATACAGACACACACACACACACACACACACAGACACACACACACAGACACACACACACAGACACACACACACAGACACACACACACAGACACACACACACAGACACACACACACAGACACACACACACAGACACACACACACAGACACACACACACAATATATATATATATATATATATATATATATATATATATATATATATATATATATACATATATATATATATATATATATATTCAAATATCTTATGTTCGGGAAACGTACACGAACAGTTTTTTTAAATAGTTTCTCAGTAAAGAAACATTTCGCGAGAGGATTTTTTGCAAACAAAACATTTTTCATTTATAAAACATATTTTAAAGCTGTCAGTGAGAAAGAAAAATATTCTCTACATGTTATGTAATATATATATATATATATATATATATATATATATATATATATATATATATATATATATATATATATATATATATATATATATATACATATATATATATATATATATATATATATATATATATATATATATATATATATATATATATATATATATATATATATATATATATATATATATATATATATATATATATATATATATATATATATATATAAATTTAGGTTTATTTTCTTAATGATTAGGTTCGGCTAAACTAATTAGTTAGACCGTCCTTTTTCAAAACTTAATTTGATTAAATTTTTTGGCAAAAGAGGTAACTTTTCGAATTATTCTTTAAAAATTTTATTCTCTTCTCAGGTGCAAAATAATTTGCTCATTTAATTTTATACAAACTTGTATATACAAAAACAAACTTTATTTTTTAATATTAAGTTTGGTTTTGTTGTTTTTAAATGGTAAATAGCACTCAATAGCTTTATGTTAATCTTTAATTAATTTTTTAAGAAATACTCATTTACTCAAATAATTAGTTAATAGTATGTATTTTATAAGTAGTATGTGTAAAGTTTAACGTACTTGAGTGGAGTCTAAGACCGTAAGGACTTTTTGGAGCACTTAAAGAGCTAAATAAAAAAAATAATAATAACTTAGTGATTCAAAAAAAAAATCTCAAAAATAAAAAAAAAACACATATAATATTTCTTTCAATCTTAAAAAATTATAGCTAAACGCCTGATTTTTTTTCTTGTAACAAGCATGGCCGGATTTACCTTTGTTGGGGCCTAAAACTTAGTACGTTTCACAAACATGAAAAGCTAAAAAAAAAAGATTAATTATAATCACAGACATAAATTCTCCAGTTAAGAGCAGAAGTTTAGTGATCAATCACTGGAATGAAGTTCGTAACATTAAATTTCAAGGAAGGTAAAATTTGAGCATAATATGCATGTACAAAGTCTAAGGAAGCCGCACATTTTAAGTTCATTGCTCCCTTACCCTCCTTTCTTTATAACATTTACGCTTTAACATGAAAAACGTCTTCAGTGATTGGATGCTCGCCACCATGTATTTCAAGTGATTGGATGCTAGCCACCATGTGATTCAAGTGATAAAGTATTTTATTAGTTTTATCTGTTTTTTCTAAGATGTCAGAATATTTCTAAGATGTCAGAATATTTCTAAGATGTCAGAATATTGCATTTCATTTTCCAGAGAAAGCATACATGCATAAAAAGCCTGAACTTTGTAACGTACTTTAGCTAGATTATCTTCCTCATAAACTGGTTTGCGGAGCGAATCTTCAATTTGTGAGTAGACATTTGCAAAAACTTTATTGGCAAGTACCTACCACGTTAAAATGATTTTTTTAGGTAGACATATTTTCTCTTTTGAATAATTTGCGCAACATCTCATAGCGGTGTGTGTAACTGGTGAAATAAACATACAGCTCTTTAAAATAAATAAAAAGATTCACAGCACTTGAACAACTCTCAGTTGCAGCCATTCCAACCAAATTTTAAAGTATGTCCAGCACAAGATATTTAAATTGATAGATTATTCTGTTCTTTAACTTTTGTTGCACACAATTGTACCTTCCACTCATTGCTGAGGCAATGTTGTATGGCTGCCCACGACATATCCAACCAAAAATTGAAAATTACAAATTTTTTATAATTTACAAAATTAGGTTAGGTATCACTCATATAGTTAAAAACTAGTCATTGGAGTGACACCTAAATAAAATAAACAAACAAACAAAAAAATCCACAGCAATATTATTGAATAAGCGTAAATTAAATTAGTTTAAAAAAATAAATAACAATTAAGCTATTAATAGTAATAAATTAAATTAAAAGACAAAAATATATGAAAACACTCAATTAATAACAACAACGATCATCAATAAAAATAATTAGCAACAACAGCACAAATAATAAAAAACTTCTCCAAAATAAAGTAAATTATATTTGTTATTCTTGGCGGAAACAGACAATCTGTTATCAATTTTATTAATTTAATTTTGTGTAACCATTTTGTCAAAAAATTAACTTTGTGTAAAATTCAATTTAAAAAGGTCATCAAAATTTTCTTGCATTTTATTGTCCAAAATTTGTCATGAATGTTACAAATCTCTCAATAGGTGATCTCCTTTGCTTGATCCAAAAAAATTTTTTTAACTTTTTTTCATTTGTTATCGTTTAAAAAAACAAACAAACAAACTTCTGAAAGAAGATCATTATGATCTTAGTATCATAACCTTTTACAAGTTTAAAACTTTTTTACATCAAGGCATAAGCAAGAATAAAAAATACAATTAATCGTGTTAAAAATTAAAAATATAAATCAAACCACTAATGTTATATATATAAGAAAGTTTGATCTTATTGTCAGAACATATAAAAGTGTAAATATATATACCTTATATATATATATACCTTATATATATATATACCTTATATATATATATACCTTATATATATATATATATATATATATATATATATATATATATATATATATATATATATATATATATATATATATATACATATATATATAAAGTAAATACAGTAAGACATCTCTTTATAATAGAAAAGTGAAACCACAATAGTCGTACAATTAAAATGACAAATACGTTGTTATTATAAAAAGTATTTAAATATGTCATCAATAGATAGTTTTAAGTTTATTTTTAAAGATCGGAAAAGTATTGGATATATCATAATTAGGTATAATAGTTATATTCCAAAGATATGGTGCTTTAAATGTAATGCAAAATTTGTTAAACTTTGTTCTGAAAATTTGTTCATTGGCAAAATGTTTATTTCTAACTATATATATTTATTAACTGGGTTTAGAGAAAAAAAGTCTTCAAAGATAGGTAAATTAAATTCGTTTTCCACAAGTAAATAAAGCATAAAATGTTATAAACATAGATTTTGCAAATATTAAGTATTTTCACTACCATAAATAATCGTTTGGAATCAGTAAAAATTAATCATGCTGACTTCGGTAAAAGCATTTTAATTTATATCTATGTTGTAAGTTATAGCTGTGTTGGCATTTATATAGATGTGAATAAATTGAATAATAGAGTTGGGTTAAGGCTTTTTTGTTTAAATAAGATCTAGTTTTATATAAGATTCAGTTACTTTTGGATATTTCAATATAGTTAATATATGTGGTTTCCATGTTCTCGTCGAGAAACCATGGAAACCACAAACACCCCTAAATATTTTAGTTACTAAACCTTTTTTTATATCTTTTATATAAATAAATATTTTCGGCAAATGTTAGAAAAATAGAATTTTTTAGAGAGTGAATGGAAAAAAACCCATTTGGTTTTTTTTATGTTAATAGTTATTGTGTTACATTTGAATCAAGTAGATGTTTTTGAATTCATTATTCATTGTAGAAAAGAGTTTGGATATGTCATTAACAATCAGGAATAAGTTGGTGTCGTCGGCAAAAATGACACTAATTAAGTTTTAAGCTTTATTTAAATCATTTCTATATAAATGATTTAAATAAAGCTTCATTAAGAACAAAAGTGGCCCCAAGACAGATCCTTGAGGAACACCACAGAAAATATTTAAAAGATGGCTTTGGTTACAGTTATTATTAAAAACAAATAGCTAGCGGTTTGATAAGTAACATCCGAGCCCTTTTATAGTTATATAGTTTATTCCGCAGTGTTTCAGTTTTAAGAGTGGGATTTTATGGTTGAGATTATCGTAAGCTTTCGAAAAGGCAATAAAAATACCTAATGTAAATTGGGAACTTTGAAAGGAGTTTAAGATTTCTCTTACAAATCGAATGATTGCAATTTGTTTGTTATTTCCTTAAGTACACAACTAGAACCAACTTTTAACAAATTATAGATGATAAATCCAAATTTAACAAACAAACGCAAAGAGGCATTACCTATTTTGTGTTTAGATTCTAACTTATATAATTAAGAGTTAAATTTTTATTTAAACTTAACATTAATTGTTTATTAACATACGCTTGAAACAACTTTATCTTATTCTATATAAGAGCCTAAAGGAACTTTAGAAACATGTTTATTTTAACTTGTGTCAATTTTCAAATACACCCAACAACCAACTTGAGAGGCGGGAGGGGAAAAAAGAGGATAAACGCTGTGAATGTACATATAGCAACTAAGGGTTTCAGAAAGGGCAAACTTTCCAATAGATAAAAACTAGAATAACGAAAAAGTATTTCTGTTATCTCAAAGTAAACAATAAGTGAAAAATAGATGTTATTATTTAATGTCATTTTTTGCCCTATACTTAGTTATTTTTTCTAGTTAACTTCTAAGGTTCAATGCAACTCTTCCTATTATATTTAATTTATAATGGAATGAATTGCTTTAAACTTAATTTAATTTAGCTGATATGCTTAAAAGCAATTTTTCACTCCATATTTACTATTGTCAATTAAAAAAATGTAAACTAAGCAGGTCCGACGGTATATTGACCAAAATTCGACATTATCTTAATCTTGAAACACTCCTTAACATACATCATGTTGTTTTTGAGTCTCATCTTAGATATGTTTGTCAATTATAAGGACAAACCCAGTCTCTAACACTTAAAAGATTATTTCACCTTTAAAATAAAGCCCTAAAAATAATCTATTTTCAACATTTTAACTCTAACTATAACATCCTCTACCACATAGCAAAGATAATTAAATTAAAAGAACTTATTCAACACTTTAACTTTTTGTTTGTTTGGAAACAACAACATAAAACATTACCTACTCCATTCACTGATTTTTTTACTTATAAAAAAAGTACTCATTACCAACTTCGACCAGCTAAAAGTTTCAAATTATCTATACCTAAACCTAGAATGTTTATTATGGCCATGAATCTATTAAATATAAGAGCATATGTACATGGAATATTCTCCTCCCCAGGGCCAACCACACCGGGGATGGGGGGTCAGGAGGGTACAGGGGCACCCCTAACTGTTTTTTCAGAGGATTTTTTATTTTATAAGAAAATTCTACATATAACACTTTTTTTAAGATTGTGCCCCCTCCACTTTAAAACCCGTGTCGTTGGCCCTGCTCCCTCAGTTAAAATCTCTCCCTACATTTTTCAAACTATTATTGCATAAAGTTTTTTGTTTAAGTATTGTACTGTTTAACTTTTTTTTAGTTTTTCATTGTGGTGTTTAGTTAAATTTAGTACTTGTACATATGTTAATTGTACTATATGTTAATATTCCATGAAATGTAAAATCCATTTCAGAATACATTTCATAACCTCAACTTAATAGTTGAAACACATAACATTAACTTAAGGTCAAGATAAACTAGATTATATTAGATTATGTGTTCAACAATAAATTATAAAAGAATATGGATAGAATTCAAAGCAGCTTATTAAAAGAAATATATTGTCAAGACTGAATCTTCCCAGTCGGCATATCTAGTATTGTAAATACTCGGAGTATTGATCACGTATAACATACCGCCATTGATACCAGAAAAATACGCATTTAGTTTTAAGTTTCGAATTCGAGTTCAATACCACTTATTTATCAAAAATACGTATTTATAATATTTGATCAAAATCGGATATGATATTGAACCCGATTTTGATCAAATATAAACAAATAAGGGAAAAACGAGATTCTTTGCTTTTAAAGCGCATGCTTAAACTGATATAGCGAAAATAAAATTTAAATTAAAAAGGTTTCTTGAGAAATTTAGTAAATTATCTCCAGTACAGTTACAGTACTTTTTCGCACTAAAAGAGTTACTAAAACTTTATCATAAAAATATTTATTACTAATTTTAAATTTATTAATTTAGTTTTATGAAGTCCTAATTAATATAATTCAAATATACGTTAAATCCTATCATTTCATACCTTGCTTATTTTACTCCGTTGATTACTATTTTATTGACATTTCTTTTATGCTATTGCCTTTTTTTGTTCTAATTTAGAAAATTTAGAAAAATAAGTTAAATTTTTGAGCCAGCACTGACATTTTAATTGTTGCTAAGCGTTAAGTTTTGTTATTAGGATTGCAGTTCTTTTATCTGTTTTTTGTTCTTTATTCAATAATTCTTTGATTTAAATTAATATGATTATAATTTGATATTTTATTACGAGATATATGTCTTTATATATATATATATATATATATATATATATATATATATATATATATATATATATATATATATATATATATATATATATATATATATATATATATATATATATATATATATATATGTATATATATATATATATATATATGAATCTTTTTAGATTTTTTCATGTTATTTTTAAATTTTTTGTTCACGCAATTCAAGTTATATATGTTTATAGTTTGCATATATGTTTATATTATGTTCAAAATTAAAATGTTTTTGATAAATATATGTATGTGGTAATATGTGTTATATAATTGTTTTATAAATGCATTTTTAAAATAGTATTAAATGTATCTATTGTGTATATAAATATTATAAGAAGTGTTTATATATGTTATATAAATTATAATAAATATATTGTGTTTTATAGTTAGTATATATGTTTATATTATGTTGTTTCCATGGCATAGAAACAACATAATATAAACATATATACTAACTATAAAACACAATATATTTATTTAAATTTATATAACATATATAAACACTTCTTATAATATTTATGGACCATGTTTTCAAAGTGTGTGACTTGGCAAACGTGTTGAGCAAGATTTTGCATAAAGTTGTTATTTATGTTACTAATGTTGTTACATTTGGCTTACCTTTATGTTGGTGTCTATTGTTAAAAATTATAAGTGGTTTTATTATTAAAACTCACTGCTTTTAATTGTTCAGTAAAAGCCACTCAAGAAAAATCATTTTTCCATATGTACATTTTGTTTATATCTTAATTTGAATTTTTAGAACCATGACGTACCAACATAAATTGTTTTCTAAAAGCTAACATGAAATAACAATATTTAACAATTACTACTCTCTTATCATGACATCTTATCTCTATCTGATATATTGATTTGTGATTCATATATGATGTTTTTCTTTGTATTTACTTATCCATTACATTTTTTCATTTCAGATTTATCATATGATGGATTTATGCAATATAAAAGAACTAATATATGTAAATTTTTCTGAATTTTTTATAAACATCTGCTAATAATTAGTCCAGTGAACGTTCAAACTTCAATGTTGCGTATGTCATCTTTAAGTAGTTTCTTGGCTTTTCTAAATGTGTTTCTTATTCACATGGTTTTTACAAGCAAGGTATGCAAGCAAATTTGAGCTGAAAATTTTTTTTAGCCTTTAAGGAGAATTGGCGTTACACTTTTAAATTTAATTTGTTTAAGTATAGTAGTTTTAACAAATAAATGTTTGTTTGTTCTTTGTTTTTTTACTTATTTGTTTTCAGATTCTTAAGAACTTGGCAACTTATCTAAGTAAGTTTTTTTTTTTTTAGTGCAATTGGAAAGAGCTGAAAGTTATTTTTTAGAGCAATTGAAAAGAATTGAAGTGTTTTTTAGTTCACACGGTATTACTGATACTGATTTGAGTAAGTTTACTATTTTGTTTTAATTTATATTGGATTTATTTGATATTTGATATATGTTATATTAGATATATATTTTATGTATTTAACATGGAAAACTGACTGTAATTTATTGACACAAAAGTTTATAAACATAAATCTGCCTATATTTCAGTATATTTTATATTTCTCTGTATCTTTATAAATATTCTTTCTTAGAAAAAATAACAGACTAGAAAAAATAAATAAATTCCTTTTGAAAGTAGTTGAAAAAAATGATGTATTTCTATATTTCATTGTGTAAAGTGTAATACCACTTTTTAAAGGTATGTAAATAGATATATAGGGGAACATGGGGCAAGATGACAACTGTTTCAAAAAACGCCTGTATCTTAGTCTGTCCCAAAAATTAAAACCTACCTTTAGCTGGTGATGTAGCAATGTAATAAATCAAGTCAAACGAGGATAAAAAGTTTTTTTCTCAATGTCGGAAAAACTTTTTTAATACTTAGCTTTTGTCGCAAAAATAATATTTAAAAAGAAACCATTGATAAATCTAGTAAAATTAATCTACTTCCCTTTCAGCTTAAATCAACTGTTATATTTAGTTTTGCTTAAGAGATAACTGTCGGTCGTCATCTTGCCCCATTCGTCATTTTACCCCATGTTCCCCTATATATATATATATATATATATATTGCCCCCATCGTCATTTTACCCCATGTTCCCCTATATATATATATATATATATATATATATATATATATATATATATATATATATATATATATTTATATCTATCTATATCTATCTATATATATATATATATATATATATATATATATATATATATATATATATATATATTATTTAAATAATTAATTTAGAGTAAAATATACTGATTGACATTGCTTCATTTTTTTATACAAGATTGTGCATTTATTATTTTTATGCATTAAGGTAAAAATAATTTTGTACATTGTAGTCTAGATTCTTTTTTAATTAAAAATAATTGATGTAAATAAATGTTGTTTAATATTTTTGATAAACGACTAATATATGTAAACATATAAAAAGATATGGATTTCAATATATCTTAAGTTTAAATAAAGTCTTTGATTAGAAAAGATCACAATTTGTAAGATTCTTTTACGTTCATTTATTCAGTTGCAGCAATATAAGATTACTGGTAATATGTTTAATGATAATAGTTAAATTGAAATAGATAGTATTAGGCTCAACGAAGTTATAATGTAAATGCTTATAGGCAACTTGAAAATAGTAGTCAAATGAAAAAAATAGATCATTTCTAAGAAATATTTTACGATTTGCTTGCTATTTTATGGTATAACTTTTTAAATTGTTTAACTATAATTGTCCCTCGATTGTTCAAATATTGTGATAAATAAAATCTTTTCAGTCCAAGTATTTAAGTTAATAAAATATTTTATTAAGTTGTGGTGTTATTTGTCAGTGTTACTACATTGTGTTGTCTAGCCTTTTTATAATCTTTTTTTAATTATTCTGTAGACACAAAGTATATATTTTCTGTTATTATTATCCTAATTCTACTAACAATAAAATGCAAATAGTACTTTTGTAATTAAATTTTTTTTTTTTAATTTCATTTTTTAGGCATTTGCAGGCTTTACTTGACTTTCCGTTTCTGGTACCTGTGTTGTTACAGATTTTAAAAAGAACTCAACTGATGTTAATTGCGGTCTTCGTCTTTAACTATAAGCAATGATGTTGCTGATAGGGAGTCAAAGTTAAAATATTTACAGATAAATTTGTATTTAATTTTTTAGATAATATATCAAGTTATTAATGTGTTTTTATTGTTATTAATGATTTAATAACTCATAACCCGTATTACGGGTTGCTTACTGCTAGTCATTATCATTATGTTATGAATTCATATTAGTTAAAATTGTATTGAATATTCTCTGGTTATCGTGTTTAAATGCGAGTTTGATACTCAGTAGGCGTCGTATTGTATACCTGTCTTTGTACGCATCTGATGTCTATTTTTAATGCGCGTTTGACACGATAAAATGGCTAACAAATATTCGTAAATAATGCGTATTCTGGAAAGTTTTAAATGCGCATGTAATACCAGGAAAATATCGTATTGAGTATTCTCTGGTTATCGTGTTTTATACGTGTTTACAAGAGTTTCAAATGCGAGTTTGATACTCAGTAGGCGTCGGATTGTATACCTGTCTTTATACGCATCTAATGCGTATTTCTAATGCGTATTCGACACGATAAAATGGCTAACATACATACCACATCGATACGTATTTAAACGAGTTTCTAATGCGCATTTACAACTAAATTTGCCGACTGGGTTGTGTGGACATAAGAAAAGATATATATATATATATTTACTTTTTAAAATCCTATTTGTTATATCAGATATAAAAGAAAGTGTTACGAGGAATTAATCTTTTGTTAATATAGATAGTAAACAAGATTAAAATGTATATGATAAAAATGTTTTTATTATATACATGATTTGTTTAAACTTAGTTATGGCTTTCTTGTCACCGCTCTGCAAAATATATCCGGACAATTTTATAAACTCGGTGGTAAACGGAAACTTTTTTATCACGGAAACTAACAACACAACAAGTTCAAAATTAATAAATTCTCATGAAATGTTTTACTCGAACATAAAACATAAAAAGCAATATTTTGTTTGCATAATTTTTTTTGGAATGCGCAATTATAAAATGTATGCAATATTTGCAGTTACAAGGTGTGAAGTTACACAACTTGCTATTGTGCAAAAAAGGTTGTGCACCGCACGTTCTTGTGAAATCCTGTGCTAGTTAAGTTATTAAATTGACTTAGTAGCTTAAACAATACATTTATTTTGCATAAAAAAGCATTTCAGTCATTAACAAAAGCCGGTTTATTATGACTAATAATACGATCTATCGGTTTAACTTATATATATACTTGCGTTTTAAATTGATTTCAAAACCTATCAAGGTAGGATTAAAAAGAATTAAGTTCTTAAAGCCAGTTCTCCATTAAATTGTTTACCTAATAAGAAAAAATTTTCTTTAAAGAAAAGCGCTAATAAAAAATGTTAAATAATCAAAGTGTTTAGCATTTAATGAGAACGCTTAAATGAGTTTAAAGTACTTTTTTGCACGAAAATTTCAAAAAAAATCTGAATGAAGAATCGGCTTTATAGTTTTGAAGCAATTGAAGAAAACAAGTTTTTATTTTGTTTTTTTAAGATTTCCCATTGAGATCTATAGTTGTAGAAAAATCATACAAATTTAGAAAAACTATACGAGAAAAACGTTTGTTACAAAAAAACTGTCTATATATTTATTAGTTAAGTGCACTTAGGACCTAGTGCATCTACACTTCGCAATAACTTTTAAAAATATTTTTAGTTCCTGTAATCAAGAGTCAGATGAAGTTGTAATGGTAAAAAGATTTTGTTAAATTACACAGCATGGCTTCTTTGAAGGATCTTCATGGTTTTCTTTGAAAGATCTTCACAGATCCTTCAAAGAAGGATTTGTGAAGATCCTTCAAAGTCCTTTGTGTCCTTTGTGCTTTGTGCAATGGCAATATTGACTGCATTTGTGCGTGGACTAATTTAAATTTATAAACAATTTAAAAAATCAAATTTATTAACAAAATAGATTTTTTTTATCTAAGATTATAAAATAATTTGCGCCATCCATGGTGCAATAACATGTCAGATAACATCGATAATATGTCAGATAACATTGATAACATGCCAGATAACATTGATAACATGTCAGATAACACTGATAACATGTCAGATAACATTAATAACATGTCAGATAACATTGATAACATGCCAGATAACATTGATAATACTCATAAACTATGAGTATTATCAATGTTAAGTTTAGAAGTTAGACCAAAGTTAATTCTAAAGTAAGTTTAAGGAAACATTGCTGGCAAAGTGGATCAGCTTGTATACATTTTTTCCGTAAAACCTGATGAAGTGACTTCAAAAACAAAAGATGTCTGAAACACCGAGCAAATGTTGCATATCAAAAATACTCTGTAAAAAATAAAATGCTCAATGAATTTGTTGAATGATAAATTATCTTTAGAACTCTAAAAAATCCACAAAAAATGGAAACTACGAAATAAGACCAAGAGTTTAAAAAAAAAAAAAAATTCCTGTTTACGTAAATCGTTACCGGTAAAACAATAAAGATAAAATTTTTTATAAGTTTATTATTGCCTGGCCCTAAAATGGTTGTCAAATCTGAAAGGACATGTTTTTAAGTTATTTCAAGTTATTTTTAGTAATGAAGATACCACAACCATTTTAAAAGTTAAAAGTTATATATATTGTTATATGTATAATATATTGATCAATTTTAAAAAAATTTAAATTTTCACAAAATATAAATAGCTTAAATAAGCTGATCTCCATTGGTCACAAGACGTATTTTAGGTGTTTAAAAAAATGTATTAAAACGTTTAAATACATGCTTTAAACATCTTAAACACGTCTTGTGCCACAGGGTTTTTTCAAAATTTATTTTAATAAACCTAGTGACTAAATTTTTTTACCTTTATATCTTGATATCTTTTTAGACATCTGTCTAACTTTTTATATTACCTCATAAGTTCTTATAGCTTTGGTTATATGTTTCATATTTTTCATCTGAGGCTGACGAGTTTGTAATGCATAAAGGTAAATAGATTTTTTCTGTTTATCGCCATGCGACAAATATAAAAAAAAACGTCATCAGAAATGTTGATTACGTTTATACTTATATATTAATTAGGTAACCTAATTAATAGTATGAATTTCACATTCTAACATCTAGTGCAAAATCAGTCTGCTTTTTCTATGATATCGTTCTAACTAAACTTCTTCTGACTTTCACTCTAATTCCTTCGTTCTTCTCAAAATCACTTACTCTTGGTCTGCAAAGCGGGTTACGATGCTCTTTAGTGAGCTGAACTCGTCGGGCCCTGGTAATGCGAGTTTAGTGAGCTGATAGTGGTAGTGGTAATGTGAACTTTAGTGAGCTGAACTTTACGGGCCCTGGTAATGTGGCCTCGGTATGGCAACTAACCGGAGGAGGATAAAACACAATACCAATAGCTAAAATAAGTTGATTACCATTGGGCACAAGACTTATTTTAGACGTCTAAAAAAATGTATTAAAACGTTTTAGCACGTATTTTTAACGTCTTAAACACGTCTTGTGCAACAGGGTTTTTTCAAAATTTGTTTTAATAAACCTATACAATATTTATAAAATTATATTATAACCTAATGAAATAATATATTTATTTGAATAGTAGAACTATGGGAAAACATATAAAAATAGGATAATAATTTTCTCCCAGCAAAAACATTACTTTGGAAGGATAAAATTAGGTAACATATTAAACAGTGTCATATCTAATCTATTCTTGCACAAATAAAATTCTTGCTAAAGTTCAAAAACTATTAACTGGTTTCAGTGACGAGCTTGGCACCTCTTAATTTATACATGAAAAGATTTTAAATTGTATATTTTATGATTTTGGATGTTCAACACTATTACTTAATATTTGTATCACCAGTTGCGATAGCAACTTTTATTCGAATAATATAAATGTAGATTTATGAATAGTTTAGGATGAGCAAGATTTAGGTTTCTTTGAATTACAGGATTAATATTTTTTTTGGAGCTGAGTAAACATATCTGTTAAAATGTACCATAAGAAAGAAATGACAACTACCACACTCAGTAATTCATTAAAATACAGTAGAAATCAAATAGATGAATTTAGTTTTTGTATGTAAAATAGAAAGATGATCAAGTTTTTTGTATAGCATTTTTGTCAGTAGATATAATTGGAGATATGATTAATATCTTCGATTATATCTATTGACAAAATAGATATAATCGGAGGATAATATATAATGCTGTTTACCATGGCAGATAGGTCTTGGTTAACCAATTCTTGGTCTTGGTCTTGATTAACCAATTCAAAACTAAATAGGTCACTAGTTATTGCTTAACACTTAATATATTAGCACCATTATTTTTACTACGATCTTAGGTATTAACTCTGAACAAGAAATTCTCTTCAATTAGTTGACAACTGACAGCTTGCATTAAAATGTTATTATTTTTCAATAACTCTCAGATTGTATCACTAAATAAATTTGGCAAGTTTTTAGGTTTGTCCAGGTTAATTAGAAAATGTTTCAAAGTTTATATGTAATAAACATACAAACCATTGCAGAGATTTTCGAAACAAAATCTAAAAAGTTAAGTAACACTGCCGCCGCCACCGCGAGTATTATTAATGTTGACGTTTGTGCTTTCATATCCAATTCCCACCAATGAACTGGCAATATATGCATTCAAAATTAATGCAATGCTAATTTGTGTACTTATGAAAATCCCTGTGTTATTTTAACTTTGTTTAGGTATTCAAATACAGGCTTTTTTACTAACACAATGTGATCATCTATAATGCTGGATGGTACCTGGATAATCAGCATTGTAGACCTCAATCTAAAATGCTGTTAATTGTTCTAGCTTCATAGCTTTTGACTTTTAGACCATCAAAAAATAACCATTTCAAATTTTTTGCTGCACAAGTTCGTAAAATATTTCTATTTTAATGTTTTTCTCAATGATTTTTTGCTAGGGTTAAAACCATCAGATGAATTATTTGCAGTAATAGTACCAAAATCAACAAAAAAAAACAAATTATATTTAATTCGCATTTGAGAATTCAAGATTTCTTGTAAGCTTGTATTATTAGTTGATGACTTAGGTGAGTCTGTCATGAAGTCAAAATCTTTATTGCTGTCATTTTAGTAATAGCTTCATTATACTAAACCTATTGTCTCCCAATCTACTTAATTAAGATTACTTATCTAATCTTAATGTGATTTCAAAGCTTCAATATTTTTGACTGTTTTAAATTTAAAAAATCTAAAATATTTATTGTAATATATTCTATTGAAATTCATTTAATCATAGGCAATTTATTGGCAATGACGAAACGAATATATAACCATATTTTTTATGCAAGGAGTTTTTTTTTTATTTGTTGAAAAGTATTTATCCTTTTAAACGTGCTGTATTAAAAATTTGATACAAATAAATTTTGAAGTAACTTTAAATTTGAGTTGGAAACTTAGTTTCCAATTTTTCACGTACTGTGACATTTTGTTCTCAGATCTATGCTCACATTTATCCTCACTCACAAAATAAGTTCTGCAATTTGTGTATTGTTACAAGTGATTGGTTCCTATTTTCGCTCAGTTTTAGCATGAGTGATTTCTTCATTCGTGAAACAGTTTCAACTTTTCGTTGTCTAACTATAGAAGACAACACAACAAAAATCGTAAATTTAAAATGTTTTACCTTTAAATTAAAGTTTAATATTTGAGCAAGTTCACCATTACTCTAATTAAAACAAAATTTAAGAATGTTGTTCGGTGTATGGTGTCCATTAGTTTGCATCTCTTAACATGAGAAAATTTACATAGGTTTTCTTGAAATTTCATTAACTTAAGGGCCTTAAGGTAATACTTAAAGAAAAAAAAATATTTTTCTTGCTTTTTAAAAAATACTAGTTTTTGGATTTTTTGGGATGAAAAAGTTTGCACAACGAGGCTGACTCATTTAGCTTGTTAAGGTTGTTCAAAAATTGTCATTTAGTAAGTGACAATTTTTGAACAACCAATCAAAATAAATTTTGATTAAAAAGAAGATAAAATATTTGCACTGAACACTAATCAGCAAAGTTTTCTTCTTAAAGATTGTGGCAACAAGTTAAGTTGTAAAATGCGTGGTTCAAAATTACATGCGGACGCAAAAGGCTGAAGTAAAAGTCTATAACGCATTTGGACCTGATTTGGTTAAATTGGTTGATAGAACCAAAAGATATAACAAAATAAATTGACAGTTAGTCACAGTGTTTGCTTTCTTTCTTGGCTTCTTAATATATTTTAGTATTAAACTGGTATAATAAAGAAATTTAAGTTTTAGTAACCATATAAGTTATAAATAAAATAATTGTATTAGTCAGAGTAAAAATAAAAAACTTCACTCTTAAGAAGAGAAATTTTTTCGACGAAAAACTTTTACGTGTCAAAAAACGAAATGCTTTACACAAACCTAAACGATTTTACAAATTAATTTATATTCCTTGGCCAGCTCGGTTTACTTGCCATGAAAAAAACCAAATGCGTTTATTTTGAAAAAATATTTTAAAAACAGTCAAGTTGCCAAACCTAGTTGTAAAACCAAGTTGTCCGCTAACAACGAACGTTTAAACAATTATAATTATACTGTAAATCTCAATTATACTGTAAATCTCAACAATTATAAATCTTAACAATTATACTGTAAATCTTAACAATTAAACTGTAAATCTCAAAAAAATTTAAATAGTCTGTTAAACTTATAATATAATACAATCACGTTTTTCACTTTTCTTACTTTGTTTAGTGAGCTGTGGGTTTGCTTCTAATGGTTTTTTTCGCATAGGTTCATTTTCTTTATTTGATGGAGTTTTTGTAAGAGGTTTGACGTTTTCTTTAAACATTTGCAAACTATTTCCAGGCGGAAAATACCTTGCAACCACAAACTCGGTTCCGTTAGAAGAAACCGCTTTCGCAATTCCAAACTCTTTTGAATCTGCCCAAACAACCTTCAAAAATAATTATTTACTTACTAAAATATAAATTACTAATTTATCACTTTAAAAAAGTTTCTTTCAAATACTAAATATTTTTTCGGTTTTTCTTACTTGAGTAAAGTGACCAGTTTTTGAGTTATATCCAGGATTGTTAAAGTTGTAATCTTTTATTTCATTGTACCACATATCAGTAGCTTTATCTCCGGTCAACTCTGAACCTAAAAAAAAACACGGTAAAATTTATACCAAGCTAATAAGTGCTTTATTTTTGATGTTACTTCTTTGCAAAGATTATATATATATATATTATTTTCAATATCAAAGTAGAAGTCATCTTTTTATAAAAAAAATTCTGTTTTTTAAAAAAGAACCATAATTTGCACATTTTTTATCATGCGTCCATGGTTTCCATGATTTCTTTGTCATTCTCTTTTAAAACAGTTTTTAAAAATAAATAAACCTTTCATTACTGCAATATTTTCTCCGTATAAATCTTGTTCTTCGTGTTGCAGGTAACCTTTTTTTGCAAGATTATTTGCCCAATTCTGAGCACTTGAATGCAGTTTTGCAGACCATGTTAAAGCACACACACCATGTTTTTTACGATACTCATTGTGTCGGTTCAAAGCCTCAGTTTTTAAACTCATCGCTCACAAATTAAAAGTTTTAAGTGAAATTAAATTAAATAAAATATAACGAAAACTTTTAACGCTTCTTTTATATATGATTTTAATTTCCTTATAATACAATTACTTTATTCAACTTAAATAAAACTATATTTTTTAAAAATATAAAGTTTTTAAAAATTAGGAAAAAAAAAATATGGTCACGCTTAAATACTTTTCACGATTTTAGTAAACAATTATGATTGTCAAAAACAAAGATATAGCAAATCCGATAGTAAACGTTTCTTTTTTAGCATATTTATGTGATTAAAAAATAGTCAATTAAGTAATGGTTGATGCCTTTCAATGACTAGTTTTTATTTTTAAGTACAAAAATACGATTGGCTGGTAACACTTGTGGTCAAATTAATTTATGGTTTAAGATTTAGAGTGTTGAAAAAGTGGATAATTTTGTATCATTACAAAAAATATAATATTATTGCGATCAGTGTACTACGCTAATCTCGAGATTAAATAAAAACTTCTTTATGGATGTAACTCTTTATTTTTAATTAAATCTTTTTTATTTTTAGCACCTGGTGACATTTATCGTCATAAATATTACTTTTTTAAAAATATATGAAGTTTGTATATATTAGGTATATATGTATATATATATATATATATATATATATATATATATATATATATATATATATATATATATATATAATATATATATATATATATATATATATATATATATATATATATATATATATATATATATATTTTTTAAGCAAACGTAAACGGTTTGTTCTGAGTGCTACAACTGTAAAAATCCAATCTATAATTTGTGGGATTTATTTATATATAATTAAGGGCTCTTCTCTAGGACTTTTTTTTTTTACAATAATGATCGCCATAAAGTTTAAATTTAACAACAGTCATGTTTGCCACCAACTATGCTATGTTTACTGGTCAACTTTTTGTATTATAAAAGCACTAGAACATTATTTCAAAATTATATCAAATTAAAAAAACATTTGATTGGTTTAAAGCAAATACTCTTTCTTTCACGAAATATAAAAATAAAATAAAAACACTATTTGTGTTTATTTGAACTTTTAATCTGTTTTGTGGTATAATTTTTCCTTCTTTTGATCAACTGAAAACTTTAATGAAGAGTTTTTCAAGTTTACCTTTTGAGTATATATTGATAAAATTGAATTTTCAAATTGAAAAATTGTGCAATAAAGTTTGTAATAAAAATAAATGATGAAGAAAGCTTGAAGAACCTTTCATAGAAACAGTTGAACTCGATTATATTGGTGATATATGGAGACATATAATATAACATATAAATATAATTTTCGCTTCTGATTGGAGTAACATGACTATTGTTATATTTCATCAAAACTTAACACGTGTGTGTTTGTTACATTCCTGCATTCATCATGTGTATTTTTTACATCTTCATCCACATTATACGTTTATTAGTATTTGTTTAATTGAATTCAATATTTTTTTACTTTTACAAAGTACATAAATTTTATGGTTATGCGTATACTTTTTTTTTTGTTAGGTTTATATTTGGATGACAGTTTCGTGAATCTTCACGTTCTATCTTTTGAGATAATTAGTGTATTTGCTCTATTTTACACCTATTTTAAAAAATAACCCTTTAATCTAAATGTATAGAAAAAAAAAAAAAAAAAAAAAAAGAAAAAAGAAAAGAAAATGGAAACAAATGCGTAGGAGAATCATAAAAAAGGAATTTGGATAGGTAGCGTCCAATAATAAATTAAAAGAGAATCTTATACAAAAAGCTATGGGTTTAGTGATTTTGATGTTTTTCTTACGCTTTTTTCTTTCTTTCTTCTTCTCCTTCTTCTTGTTTTTTTTCTATTCTTTAACATCTTGTTGATGGTTAATACTTTACAGAATGGTTAATAAGATACTTTACAGAATGTGGTGCTTTAACTTCTCTTTTGGATTTTTTATAATTATTATGATAATCTTTATAGCTATTAAAAGTAAAATAATTCCAGTTTTTTTAAAACATATTTGATAAAGCTGATGGTTATAAGATCATAATCATTATAATCGTCGTCTGTACGGGTTTGACGAACTATTGTCGATCGGATATAACTTCAAGTACCGGAAATGCAGTTTTGTACAACAGCCGTAGTTTCTGTTAAGATGTGCGTAGTGTTATGAAATCTGGGTGAAAGTTGGGCAAACTGTACATTTAAAGCTGTACATTGACGGAAACATGTAACGGCTGAATCATATAGTTAACATGAGCTAGAAAACAATCCAGTATTATTCTATTTTCAAGGCAGAATTTTCTGACTTGGACATGCATATGTGTTGAGTATCCGTCCATAATAAAACTTCTTATGAACGTTTTTTAGATAAACTCAGACTAAGATAAACGTTTTCAGGGATATGGGTAACATATAGCATTATTGATAAAAATAAAAATTATAAATGACAAATTGCTAGAAATCTATCCGGTAATGGATATGCCAAGAACATAGTCAGATGAGTTTACTTAGCGTAACATGCAGCGAGGTTGTGCTCCTGGAAATATAATTAGAGATTTTTGACTGTTTCCGTTTTTTATTACGGGCTATTTGATTCACATTTTGATGTTTCAACTTTATTGTATTGACATATGGAAACCCTAATATTGAAATCTAACATTCTACCAATGTTTTCTGAAAATAAGCATTAGTTTGATGTTTTTCAAGCATGTAGTTCTCCTGCTCAGTAAACCATTGCTTGATTTGAGCATGAGAAACCTTTTGCTACTGGCCCAGTAAACATATTGACGAACGGGCGTCTGTTTCGGACATCCATAGACGTCTAAATTAAGTCCGAATGCAACATGTTTCGCCCGTCCATTTTAATCCTTAATAGACGTCCATTTTAGACTGAAATTAGACGAAAATTTTTGGTCTTACAGACGTTTACCAGACCTCCTTGGACATCCATATTATATAACTAGTAAATCAAAAAAAAATTCTTTTTTCAAATCCATGCTTTATGCAAGCAGAATTCTATTGGGCCTAGAAATTCTTTTTTTGTTATCTTTTGTAGAAGGAAAAATTACTGTTACGTTTTTAAATTTTTTTTTTATTAATTCAGTGTTCTTTTAAAATTTTAAAATTTTTGTAGAGGGAAAAATTACTATTATATTTTTATAAAATTTATTAAATTAACAGTAATAATTTAAATCTTTTGTAGAAGGGAAAATTTCATACAAAAAATTTTTACAATTAATTTTTGCAAAAGATAGATCTATCTAACGATCTATCTTTTGGACCTTACATTTTATTATTTTTTAACTATAAAGTAAATATATATATAAAATATAAGTATATAATATATAAGTAAATATATATATAAAGTAAAAATATATATATAAAGTAAAAAACATATATATATATATATATATATATATATATATATATATATATATATATATATATATATTTATATAAATATATATATATTTATATTAATATATAATATAAATTATATAAGTATATATATAGAAAGTAAAATATATATACAGAAAGTAAAAAACATATATATATAGAAAGTAACCTTATATAAAGCATGGAAAAAACAATAGGTTTTGAATCGCTGCGCTTTAATGTCTTCGAAACTGCAAATAATTTGCAAATCAATGATTTTTGTGACGTAATACGCAATTCATATCAAATAAATAAAATGTATGGGGAAATACAAATTAAATTTTTGTTAACTTAAATTAACTTTTTTTGGTCAAATTTTTCCATTTCCTTGTATTGTCATCGAAAATGATTAAGTGTGCAAAATTTGAGCAAAATTGGTTGAGAAAAAAGCTTTCAAAAATTGATTTCAAATTTTGTGGCACACAAACATATATATATAGAAAGTAACTTATATAAAGCATGGAAAAAAACGTTCACGCCCCCTAAAACCCTTGCAATGGTCATTGCGACAATCGTGTTTTCGCACTAAATAACTAGATGGAGTGTAGATAGGGTGCGGTTTTAGGGAAAAGAAACTTTTAGACAAAAAAAGATACAAGTAAAATTAATTCCATTTATTGGTAGAGCATCTTTTACAATAAGTATTAAAAGCAACTAAATTTCTTCTGAATTGATCAATGAAGAATCGTTGAAATTTTCTACTTTTTGCGACGTTGGTACAGCATGTTTCGACTAATCGCCAACGAGTCTTTCGATATCGCGCCCTTCGAAACCGGTTTTTTCAGAAAAAAAAGCAGCTGGAACGAAAATCATAACAAATTTGTAATAATGTAATATACATACATACATACATACATACATATATATATATATATATATATATATATATATATGAATATATATATATATATATATATATATATATATATATATAATATATATATATATATATATATATATATATATATCCTTCCTGATGATGATGATGATATATATATATATATATATATATATATATATATATATATATATATATATATATATATATATATATATATATATATATATATATATATCCTTCCTGATGATGATGATGATATATATATATATATATATATATATATATATATATATATATATATATATATATATATATATATATATATATATATATATATATATATATATATATTATATATATATATATCCTTCCTGATCAACCTAGTAATGGAGAAAAAAAGCTGTCGAAGAAAAAAATTAGACAAGTCTTTTTACTTATTTATTATTGCTCCACTTTTTAAGAACATTGAGCACTCTAATAGAATACACCAACATCTGGAAAATCATTAATGCAAATTAAAAAGAGTATAGGGCCACGGAAAAAAATATCAATAAAATTTAATTGATAAAAAATTAAGATAAATTATGCAATTTTTTAGCATTAACTAAGTATTCGAACAAAGTTTTAAAGATTAAGGCTTAAAGATTAACTTAACGAGTAATTATTTTTATGACTTTTTAATATCAAGCTGGACTTTAAATTTCAAAACTTCGTTTACAAAACAACATGTTTGAATAATTATTTTTTGTTGAAGTTTTAACACTCCTTCGGGAATCGTTAAATTTTAGCAACAAGTTAACTACTGTTGATTAATTTTTTGCTATATAAAATTGTGATCAAATTTGCTTTTAGAAGAATTATAAAAGTATTTATCACAAACATATTTTTCTGAAGTAACCTGACAAAGTTTATTTTTCACAATAAAATGTTTTGTTTGGATACTTATTTCTCTGACTATATATATATATATATATACATATATATATATATATATATATATATATATATATATATATATATATATATATATATATATATATTTATATATATATATATATATATATATATATATATATATATATATATATATATATATATATATATATATATATATATATATATATGTGGAGGGCTGCTACATCGACAATCTTATAGCCTGACTCGCAAGGGAGTGCTGCTACATGGACTGAGGGTTTGGTTGGGGCAGGCAGTCCATTAATTAAAAAAAATAAATTCCGGTCTTGCATTTTAATTTTTTTTTTATGTCTACAAAATACGGAAAAACTTTCTAACAACCAGTTAGGAGTTATATATATATATATATATGTATATATATATATATATATATATATATATATTATATATATATATATATATATATATATATATACATATATATATATACATATACATATATATATATATATATATATATATATATATATATATATATATATATATATATATATATATATATATATATATATATATATAAACACACACGTAAACACAAATTATTTGTAAAATATTGTTAATAAATGATTAAATATAAAAATCAAGTATGAAATTAATATGACAAAAACTTACTTTTTAAACATTTGTAAGTTTTTGCTTTTGATTTAACCCATCTTTGCTAAAACAATTTTACATGCTATGCTCCATTAAACAATCTATCTTGTTCCTAATAAGTCTTTTTGGATTTGGTCTGCCCACAGTTTTAATCTGATGAATCTTTACTCATAAGTAAAACATAAACAGTAATATATTATATAAAAAGTCTTTTTAAAATTTTACTCCCTGATAAAGTTGAACAGAAATGGTTGCGTCAACTAATTACAATTAGAATACAAAACTATCTATTATGACGCAAGTTACAGATAAGGTGCTTAAATAAGAAAATACTATATAGCAAAAATTATTTTAAAATAAGAACAGCAGTTTTGGAATCGATTAAAAAAATTAGTAGTTTTGAAAAATACCTTTTGCAACCTGTCTACTTTACTTAAGTTTAACCTTTTTTCCTCCTTATCCAATGAATCTAATGGCTTCATAATAATGTCTGCTTCAATTGTGTTATTTGATACTAAGGTTACATTTACAAAATTGCTTTTAAGTAAATTAAGTAAATAATCCTTTTTTAATTTTCTTTGATGAGCATAAATTATTGCAACATTTTAAATTTAAAAATCAACTTTAGTAGTTTTTATATAGTATATAACAACATTTTAAATTTAAAAATCAACTTTAGTAGTTTTTATATACTATACTACCTCATTCATATTGACAATAAAACGAATTTGAAATGTAATAAAAAAACTACAAAAAAAAAAAAAAAAATATTGCAATGTTATTTTATTTTAACATAACAACCTTAAAAACTGTTTTATACAGCTTTTTAAAATTAGAATTTTAAAGAATTTAAAAAGTCTTATATCATCAGCATGAACAGGATCATGAGCAATAAATACTTGTCAAACTAATAAATAGACTTTTTGCTAATAACTTTTAACTTATTTGACATTTCTTTAAATGAGGAACCACCATCACCCATTTTTTAAGGCTTCTTAATTAAGTCGGTAGTTTTACTGGTTTAAATAATGATGCAATATTGAAATTTAAAGACTTCTTAGGTGCTTCAGAAGTATCATCAGATGTAAAATGTTGAGAAGACGATATTGGTGTTGAAGTGAAATCAATTACTGGACTTACAGCTTTATTATTTATTTTAATTTTTTTTATTGCTAAACAACAAAAATGTTATGTTTTAAAGATGTAGATTTAAATAATCTGAAAAAAAACAATACAAAAAAGTTGAAATAATTACACAATTTTAAATAATTATATAAGTAATTTTAAATAATTACATAGATTTTCATCTTCTGTTTGAAAATTTAGCATCTGATTTCAGGTTTCTAATGTTCCAGAACTTAATGTGTACTCAACAAATTCAAATTCCTGCCATCCTGGTTCAGGTACAGCCCATTCTGCGATATACTTACTAACTGCCTTGTACCCTTTTGGAGGAAAATATATGATACTACTTTTCAGTGATCAAAATTGTGCTGAATAGTCTAAAGAAAAGTAGTGCGTATTTATCTACTTTGTTATAGAATTATTATGTCAATAACTACAGCTAAAAACACAAGTTTTAAAACAAAATAATAAACCTTCAAACAAATAATTCAAAATAATTAATTCTACAAAAGCATGGATCTCAGAACAATACTAAAATGTCAAAATAGCATTACACTTAAAGTATTTTTATTTTTACTTGGGGTTAGTAATTCAACAAAAATTTAGAACTAGACAAACAGGTCCAAAATTGTAACCTAGAAACTGAGATATAAAATCACAAACAGAGAACATTGTTAATCAAAATTTGGACAATTTAATAGCGAAATAAAAACTTGATCACCTGCATGTATCAAACAAGTACATTTTCTTAATACAATATTTACGTTGTCTACTCTCTCCAACAAATCTTTATCTTTTTTCATGACGAATGTGTTCAGTTTATAAGAATCGATAAATTCAGTGAAAAAATTATCTAGCTCAGCATTTATAAAGGCATCGTAAATCAGTCTTCCATTTGATAAATTTTTTTTTATAAAGCACACTCAATTTTCACTAAGAAAGCAAGAGTTTTGAGTACAATAAAGTTTTGAAATTTGAGTTGGATTTCGTTGTATTGTACCTTTTAACTCGTCAAGTTTTTTTATAATTTCTTTTAATGGATTTTTTTTGCCACACACTAGACGTTTTATAAATTGCAAATAACTTTCAAATTAAAAACAAAAAAAAGCATCAAGAGAAAATATTCAATTGCCTCTTGATAGTAATTGAATATTTTCAATTAATTGAACATCACCAGTAAGATGATTCAGATTATGAATGCAGTTAATGATGAAAGTATTACAATAATATTGATGGGCATTAGTTACAAAATAGTTAATCAACTTTCATGCAATTTAAATAAATCTGCCTCAAGTTATTATTTTCTTCGCATAACATACCAATGGAAAGCACTAAGCTTAAGAATGTTGGTATATTTTTAGGTCTAAAAGATTTTTAAGAACAACAACACCAGTATATAAAAGAGATGTCCTAAATTCAGTTGCCTTCCAACGGTAAACCTCAGTCAATTCATGAGGCTGTCTTGCAAATTCTGAAGGTAGCTTTTGTTTAATTGAACCTGCCATTTCGAAAAGGACACAAGTCCATTTATTAAAACTTTTCAAAATCAACAAAAACATGATTTTTATTTAAATGTCTGTGCTAATAAAGAAATTAAACATAGATAGATAGATAATTAAGAACATATATAACTTATGTAAGTTTTTTATTTTTTATAAAAAAAAACTTATTTCATACAGAAATTTTTAAATTAAATTTATAAACTAACTGCTAAAAGTTATGGACTTTTGTCTTTTTTGAAATGACAGGTTCAATTTGACTTAAACAAATCAAAATTTTTATTAAGTTTGCAGCAGATTATCTTCCTGAATATACACGTGTATCGGAGTGTAGCCTTTGAAATAATATAAAATACAATGCATTGTGCCAAAACAAACCGGATGCATATAGTCTAATCGAAATTGTTTAATTTAATTTAATTTTTTTAACCTAATTTAATTTTTAATAAATATAATTAATTCATTTAATAAAACTTCTGGGAGTAAATTAGAAAATCAGGAAAAATTAAGGAGGAAAGCTAAGTTTTAAATCTTTTCAAAGATATATGAGGAGTTTTAAAAAGGTTTTTATTTTTCAAGGATTTTTAAGGTTTTTAAGGAGTGGGAACCTTGGTATACACTTTAACTCATTATAATACAAATTGTATGAATAGAATAATATAATACATATGTATTATATTCATATGGTGATTGAAAGTGTATACGTAAACATATAAAGATAAATGCAAGCACAGGTAACATATAGAGAAATAACTCTTATACTATTAAATTAATTGAGGTAAGACAAAAAAGCATTGCCTCAAACCTTTTTAAAACAATAATATTTAAAGATATTTACTATCAATCATCTATGACTTATATAATTTACTATAATTCAAGTGAAATATTATAAAACTGTAAAAGTATTTAAGGCATATTACTTGCTTTTCCATACTTTCTACTTAAAACTATCACAGCTTTTCTCATAGCTGATATGAAAAATTAAAGTTTATAATCAGGCTAGATTAGGAAAAGCTAGCTAGCTTTAAGCCTTAAAAATAGGTGTTTACTTGTGGGATTTTTTCTCAGCTTTGTTTTTAATTCTTTTTTCGTAACTTTTTAATCCATTGCTAAATTTAAATAAAAGTCAAATAAATTAAAATGGCAGGAAAGCACTTCAAAAAATTAGCTGTAGGTAAAGTAAATTACTTAGTCTACCGGAAGTTTGAGCAAGCCACGGACGATTGGACCTGTTTTACTCGTCCATGGACGAGCAAAACAGGTCCAGAATTACCATGGAATTACCCAGGAATTACCATGGAATTATCCTATGGTAGAACGTCTGGCAGACGTCCAATGTTTACTGGGGGTAGTCCAAACTTATCGGTATTCTTCTTGCAAGATCAAAAAAATTTTTTTTGAAAAATATTTAAAAAAAAAAAAAAGCAACTAGGTTTAGTAAACATTGAACACTTGGGTACAGCGAGAATTGTTTTTACTCTAAAAACTTAGGAAAAGGTGTATTCTTATGCAAAATTAAGTTTTAAATAGAGTTTCCTAAAATATTTTTTTGATCTGACGAAGTTTTGATACCCAAATTTGCACTTTTAGAAAATGAAAAAATATATAAAATATCATTGAAAAAAAAAAAAAAAAAAGAATATGCCCTTCATTGTATTTTACAAAAAGTTGAATGCAAATCATATTTGTAGACAATTGCAAGTTTGCTTGATACTTGTTTGGTAGTTATTATTTTGCATAGATACTATCTGCAGCGCAGAATTTTCACTTTTCAGGAAAAGAAAGAGGGGGCATCAAATTTTTTTTTTTAAGCTTTAATGAATGAAAAACTCTTTAGACTTTCTAGTTCTTCAGAATTTCTAATTTTGTTTTAGAAATTAATAAGAGGTTAGTGATGTGGTCTCAACAAAAAACAGATGGTTTATCTCCTATCTTACCCAAATTATATTTTGATAACACTATTAAAACACTATTAAAAAAACGATAAATAAGTCTATTGATATTAAAAGCTTAATAAAATTTCTTTTTTTATTTTAAACACTGGTAACAACTCTCTATGTTGAGCTCTAGCGCTAATATACCTATCTCTTATATCTGGTCCAACCACTGACATAGATGCTATTGTCAATTGTTTTACAGCACGCTCAGTACTTTGGGTATGAATTTTGAAAGAAAGAGTTATTAAAGGTGTCAATCTTAGCAATAACAACTTATCTTTAGTAAGCAAACAAGTAAAAACAGGTTCAACTAGGTCTTGAATAGCAGCTGCTGCAAAGGTCAGTTTAGGTACTTTTCTTGGTCAAATTTGCATATTTCCAGGGATATCATTACCCATCGTTTCAATATATGTCCAACTGCAAAGTTGCGGTCTTCTGCATTGTTACTGGATAACAAAGAGGTTAAAACACTTTTATGGCTTGCATACCAAATTTTAACTGGATTTAGGAAGTCACAATTTCTTTTACTCTATCAGGTTGAATGCTGAGAATTCTCAGTTGGGAAAGAATGTGATATGGAGCATCTTCAAGTTTGTCTTTTAATTTCATGTCAAAAAAAAGTTTAAAGTAAAATTGTAAACAGAATAAGCCAAGTAACTCTACATTCTTCAAATTCTGCTCAGTTAAGTCATGTTTCCTTGTCCACATAAAGACTATTCTCATGCCAGTAGTAAGCTATCTAGCATGATTTAAGGAGTCACTCTGAATTTCTCTTAGATTAGGTGGCAGCATACCAAAACTAACTGCTTTACATAGCTTGTAGGATTGTTTTTGATCTTTTGACATATTTTTTATCATTGTTTCTGGAATGTCAACAAAACTCTCTCCGTCTGGAAGAGCCTTGAATTGAGGGTTATACTCCATTTTGTAAACACCAGAAAGAATTTTTCCCACAGGACCTACAAATCCAGTTCTTAACGACATTGGTCCATCAATTCCTTCTAGTAGGTGACGGAAAAATAACGAAGCATGCATATAACCCAATGGCACTTGTGACCTAACAGCTTTTTAAGACGTGCTAAAGTATCACCTTTTCAGCCGGTGTTAATTGAAGTAATTTCTGCTCCGAGTACTAAACATTGGACAGTAAGATTATATTGTTTAAGTAAAAAATAAACACCTTCAACAATCTGCTTAGCTGGTTTATCTAGATGAATAGGTGCATCCGGGGTAAAATGACCAAGATATCGACCGCCAAGTTCTAAAGTCACAGTAATGTGTTGCTTTTTGATAATGATAGGATGTAATTGTGCATTTGAATCATTTATCATTACATTACATTTATCATTACATTATTCAACTCTTGTTGAATCTTTCCTTCCATCAAAGTAAACACCAATATTATCCCGCATTTGAAAGTTGTTAGTTATCATTTTTCTTTGCATCCACAATGGCTTTTTTCCTCGCTCTTGTCAACTTAGAACGATCACAAGCAAGCTAAGACGATTCAGGGGTGAGAAATCCTACTTCAATTAAATATTGAAGATAACTTTTAGCAGTTGCTGCAGTTGCGGCAGATGAAATTCCTAATCTATAAAATAAAACTAGTTTATGTTAATTTTTATTAACTCATCATCTAAGCATTTGCTGCTCAATAGAACAATAATATATATAATCACCTTATGCTAGCCATAGCAGTGTTTTTTATTGACATAGTGTTTATTCTTGACTTCTTATCTAAAAATCTTGTTACAAGGAAAGCATAGATGCCTAACATTTTCTTTAGAACGAAATATTTATTATTTCAAACTAATATTTACCTTTAAAAATAACTGCTTATCCTGTAATTTTTTAAATCTTTTCTGGTAAGCTTCTTCGCAACTGACTTTTCTCTTTTGATTTTTTATATATTTTACTATCTCAATTTTATCAGCATGTCTCATCTACATGTCAGACTTTTCACCTGTCTTACTTCTTTAACTGTATAACCCTCTGAACTCCATTGCTGGAATTTTTTTAGTAAAAATACAGGTGCAACTTATATGTCCTTTTTTTTCAACTTTTTGGGGAAGTGCACCTAAACAGATTATTCTCATATAGAAGTATTGTATGAGGACTTGTAGTGAGATCCATAATTTATCTAATTTTAATAAAAGTTCTTCTTTTAATTTTACTTTAGTTCTTCCCCATGAAATTCATCTTCTAAAGAGTTTTTATTCGACAATATTACGATTTCTCACAATTAATAACTGGTTGTTAAAACTTATCACTTGCTTTTCTCCATTGAGTAAAAACAAGTGGAACTAGAACGCTTGCAAGATCTCTGTTAGAATTTTTTTTTTTAAGTGTATTCTTTTGTTCTTTCAATAAAATTCCTTTTTGAATAACTGCTCTGTGTGAAGGCAGCTCACTAGGAATAAAATTTTTTCCAGGTCCAATAAACGCTGAAATTCTAGTGATGGATAATGTCTAGTTTTAGCTTTTGACATAATTTATGAATAAATTAATTAAATAACAAGTAACAAATTAAATAATAATAGACTAAAATCTTATGATGATTTTAAATTTCGTAGAGCTATATTAAAATCTACTTTAAAATCGATTCGGCACTAGGCTCTTTATGAGAGTCTAATACATGAATATTTATTTCATACTAATTTAATTTAATTTTATTTTGATAACGTCTAAATGTAAAAATTTGGGTATCAAGACATTTTCTAATCAAAAAGTAGTCCCTAGCAAACCTACCTTGAAATTTAATTTTACATAAGAATATACTTTTTTCTAAACTTAAATTATATTTTTTTTAAAAAACATAAGAATCTCACTATACCCTACTGAACACGTGATAAGCAGATACTAAACATCACGAAATCAAAATCAAAGTTTTTCAATTTGTTTATTATCAGATCATTTTTTATTTATTTTTAGGTGCCCCAAGAAGTCCTAACGGTCTTGTCACAGAGCACCGCGGAAGTGCGTTTAACCAGGAAGTTCACGCCTCCTTCCTTACCGCGACGCGAAAATATGCCCAAAGCTCGTTTCGAACCTGGATCTCCTGCTTATAAAGCAAGCGTTCTAACCACTGCGCCACGGCTGCACAATCATTTAATTAGAGAAAGAGTTTCCTGTAGATCCAAAACCTCAATGACAGATTATTTACTAAAATGTTAATGCTTTCATTGTCAAGTTGTTGCTTATATCGTTTTCTTTCTTGTCTAAAATTTTTATACTATGCTATATTATACATTTTTATATATATTATATATTTTTATATATATTATGCTATATTTGGAGCAATAATCAAAAGATCTTATATTCTTGCTTCTTCTTATTTTCATAACCTTAACTGAAACAAAATTTCCATACTGCTTTTTTTTGATTATTTTTATTACATATTGCTTATCTTTTACATTAAACTTTATTTACTCATGAAAAATTATATTTAATGTAGTATGTTATATTTTTACTAGAAAATAACTATTTTATTAATAGTAATCTATTATTTGCATAGCAGCACTCTATCTACTCTTTGTTCAACCGATTGTTTTAGCTGGTACGTTATATTTTAGACTCGCCTTCTTTGATAGAAAAATTATTGTTTCAAACATTAGTAAACAGCAGACGTAGTAGATTGCTTATTGCATTTTTTAAAGAGTTTAAAGTAATGTGGTTTTATTATCTCGATTAAAAAGTCAAAATGTGTTTATGATTTCATTCAGATTTTAAAAGTTTAACTTTAAATTTAGATTTTACATTGTCAAAAGAAATAAAAATATAAATTAAATTTTCCAGCACTTGATTATATTTTTATAGGCATTATGAGCATCATACTTAATGTTTTTAAAACCAACATACAATTAAATTTACATTTTATGTATAGAATTATCGATAGAATTAAGTATAGAATTGATAGAATTAAGTATGGACCAATAGTATTTAACTGCCCTAAGGCTAGAAGGTCTAAATAGTGTTTTTGAAAAAAATAAACTTGGATTGAATTATGAAATTAATAACATATTTGGTGGTGAAGAGATCCAAGTGATTGCTTTCACAGGCAATGTCATGTGTGGTGCGTTAATGTCATGTGTGGTGCTCCTTAACCACTTAATAGTGTTTCAAACTGGGAACACTAGAGTAAATTAAGAAATTCTAAAATATTATTAAAATAAATAGATATATAAAATAAATATTGTTGTTTTAAATTTGTTAAAATATTTAAAATTTAACAAAAATAATTAAGTTTTTTTAATTCTCTAGAGCTTTTTTTTTATCACAAAATAATTTTTACAACAATCGTATTTTAAATAATTTTCACAATAATCGCATTTTAAATAATTTTCACAATAATCGTATTTTAAATAATTTATGACATCGAGAAAAAAATTTACTGATTGAACTTTTTAACGCGCCATTAAAAAACTTTCAATTTTGGGAATTCGAGGCCCTGATGGAATGGTAAGAATAGAGACAGCTGTTAGAAGGGTAAGAATAGAAACAGCATAATGGATCACCTATTATAACTTAAGGAAATGAAGTATAAATTTCAATCAGAAGCTTTCAAATATATTTTAATCAATTATAAAGAAGATCTTTAAAATAGAAACAGTATGTATAAAAAAATGTTGTAAAAAAAAAGAAAAAAAGAATTTCTTAAAATTTCAATACAAATTTCATTCATAAGCGTTGCAATATAAACTACGATATTAAAAAAAAATGTGTTTAACAAAGCTTTAGATATTTTGTAAACTCTATAAAGTGAAAATGTTAAGCGATTTACACGGTTACAATAACTTTTTTTAAACCATCCGAATCTTTGCGAAGAAAATGTTTCCAAAAGTGTTTATGACTCAAAAGATAAACAAATATTTTTACCTTCCTATAAGTATGTGGGTCTTAAAACTATTTCGTATTCTCTTATTGAGGTAGCAATAAGCGTATGAAATACGTTTATTGCAAAATTAATGACGGAAAGCTTTATGTTGTTAGTGCACGTTATAGTTAAGCGGAAGTTTTTGAGGAATTTATTCGACGATATTCTAGTTTAGGTTGAAACGTTTGAAAAGGTTATAGATTACATTTGTAGGTTATAGAATACATTTGTAATGTAACGCTCATTTGTATCTGTTACTGGTGTTTAGATTTCTCATGCTTAGAAATCTAAACGTGTACCATCTTGGGTCACTGTCAATTTTATTATAATATTTGGTTTTATTTATAATTCTGTAGACGAGCATTGTGGCGCTTAATACTGCGAGGCGTTTTGGAAATTGACTTTACCATAACAAATCATGGTTACAATAAATCTTACAATTATGGTTAAATTATGCTCGTAATCAATATTTAGTTTCATTTCAGTATTTCTATAGCAGTTTATAAATCAACGAATTAATGCTTTTTGAACGACTTTGGGATAATTTGATTATGCGATTAATTGCATATACATTTTTGAAAATTTAACTGTGCCCAGTAATATATACATACATACTGTGTATATATATATATATATATATATATATATATATATATATATATATATATATATATATATATATATATACACATATATATATGTATATATATATATATATATATATATATATACATATATATATATATATATATATATATATATATATATGTATATATATATATATATATATGTATATACATATATATATATATATATATACACAGTGTGTATGTATATATGCAGTATGTAAATATGCAGTATATATACATATATATATATATGTATATATATATATATATATATATATATATATATATATATATATATATATATATATATATATATATATATATATATATGTATATATATGTATGTATGCAGTCCTTTCAAAAATAAATAAACAAATAAACGCAGTAAAAGTTTTATTAAAATTAGATACCAAATGTATCTAATTTTTGCTTTAGGCTTTTTATTGATCGTAATTGCACCTTGACTAATTCTTTGTCCGTCCTAGCCCAAAAAGACTTGACTGTATTCAAATATGGTGATCGAGCTGGCTTGGGCAATAAATCCACTTTATTTTTTCATCCATACCTTTACTGTATGAATTGTGTGGGCAAGCGCCAAATCTTGTTGAAATTGCCACCATTCGTTTTGATCAATCAGCATGTCTACTGATATAACCATGCAGAACTAACAAACATGCCGGCACTTTACAACCTGGGTATAACGCCAATTTTTTTCTTAAGTAAAATGTTTCTAACTGTATTTGACAACTTACGTTTTTCACGGTTTTCGTTGAATGCGTCAGTTATCTCACACTACCTTAGCTTCGATTGGTTCTTACTTGAAAAAATATTAGGCTATTTTGTGCTCAGTAGTTTTTTTGTAACCTTTATGATTCTGCATGTCGTTGGATGCCACCTGCTGTTTTCGATGACTTTTAAGTATATCTAAATCAATTCTCTGAAATTTCAAACGTTCTGTCTATTTTTTTATTACTGATCATTAAACCATCCTTTATTATTTACTACTTTGTTGCTTCACTTACTGCTTTTCATACCTATTATTTGCTACTTTGTTGCTTCGCTTACAGTTTTTCATACTTATTATTTGCTACTTTGTTGCTACACTTACTGCTTTTCGACCCATAACTATGTATATTTACTTTTAGGTCTTATTAAAATGTTTAAAAAGGTGACTAAACTGGTTACCATAAATAATTTTAACCTTTAATAGGAATTTTAATTGGAAGTTGTAAAACTAACATATAAATTATTAAAATTATAATGAATATTAGTTGGGTTGACAAGAAAGTAGAACTGAAATCAATTCAAAAGTTTTTGTGCCTAACTTTTTTTTTACAATCTTTTCCGGTGTGTTTTTTGTATTCCTTTGAAAAAAGTAAATTAAAAAAAAGTAACTAAATATGAACTTGTTATTGACATGTTAGTTGTAGAGAAAAAATTTTTCCTGTCGTTCAAAAAAAATTAAGTCCTTTGGAAATATGGATGGGTTTTTTCAATGTTTTAAAACAGAAAATGAACTCAATATTTTATTGCGCCAATTTTTTTTGAAAGCACTATAAATGTATCGCAACAATAAAAGTAACCAAACTGCGTGACCAACTGAATTTTACATTGTAAATTTTATAACAAATTTTTCTATTAGCAAACTCAAAATTTGACAAAGTAAAATTAATAATATTAATTTTACATGTAGTTGCCAAACTTCTTTAGCAATCTACTATGTTATATTAAATAGATTAAAATTACCATTTTGAAGGAAAGAAGGCCAACATAAAATGCATAGTTTAAGAACATTATTTATAGGACGTTCACAATAAAAATACTAAACTATACGCTTTATATGTTAATATGTACGGCCAGGGTGCGTGCTGAAAGAGATCCATTAGCAGGCCGCATACATCTTGCTCATAGGATATAAAGTACAATCGTGTTTGTATTTTTAATTGTATAAATAGTGTTACTATACAAGTCATAATTTTGTATTTTTTAATAAGACGCTTACCGTTTTAACAATACTAATTTTTTAAAACTGTTTTGGCTTACTTCTTTTTTAAATAGTCTTTTCATTAAGAGCATCTGTTCCACTTTTGATACTCCGACGTTTTTTCGCTAAGCAAAGTCTGTTTTTGTCTCATAAAAAAACCGAGTTTAAAAAATTTTCAGACTTTTTATTGTGTGTAGGAACAAGTTGTTATATAACTGTAACTGCAAGTTGTTATGTAGACCTAATGTAAGTTTTTGTTTCTCATCATCTCTGAGTGCTAGTTCTACATTACATAATGAAGCCAATGTTTGTTTCAAAATACCATGTATGTCTCTCCATTATTTAAACACTTATTAAATTTCTTCTAGTATCTTTTAAGCTTTTGGATCATAAGATTCTATCCACTTTCTATACTATATCATCTGATAGTATGCTTTTATGTCTTGAAAAGACGCACAAGAACCTGATAAATCACACGTTATAAAAAAGATGATCGCACAAACCATACAATGGAAAGTAAGAAAATCAGTAAATTTGTTATTTTACAGTTTTCTTTTTAAGCTAGCCGTCTTGTAAGGCAACAGATTACTTAAATTGGTCTTAAATTTAAAATTTAAATCTTGCTTGAAAAAAGATAATATAAATACTTTTTCGTATAACGAGATTGGGAAACAGATCATTGGAAATCAAACTTTAAAGTTTTTATTTGGACATAAGTGGGTGAGTGTGTGGCATATGTGGGTGAGTGTAAGTTCAACAAGTTCTTTATAAATTGGCAAGTGCATATTTTCAAAAATGAATAGTTTTTTAACTTTGTTTTTCTAAATTTTTAACAAAAGTATTTCTAAAACATTTTAACAACCTATTTATCAAACTTTACAAACTTTGATTATCCACATTTCTCTTTGTTACATTCCAATTGAATTAAAAATCTTTGAACAATAGATTTTAAGGAGTATGAATTTTACCAATATAAATCTTTTTCCAAAAATGTTTTCAGTGAAGCTTGAATTCAGTGAAGCTTGAAAACATGTGACATGTAAGCTGTAATACAACTTAGTGTTTAACAGAACCTAATGGTTTCGTCTGAATTTATTAGTTGAGTCTAAGTTGCGGATTATTCCAGTATTTGTTGCAGTTATGTCAAAACACAGAACTTTTACATTACTTCTTAGTTTGTATTCATCCTAATGTTTACTAAAATATCATAACGGAATTTTTCTGTACCGTTTTTCATTGGCAGAATTCCAGGAAGTTTTAAATTGCAATTAAAATACACTAAAACAGCAAAACAGTTTTTTCCATTTTGTATAGTTGGTTATATCTTGTAAAATCTTACCATCAAATGCGTGATAATGAGGAGTTTACTTTGATTTGCTGCTTTTTTTACATCTTCTTGATACTTGGCTGCATTTTTACTTGGTGTTTTCTTTTTTTCACGTAAAGTAAAACTTTGACGAGAAGTAACAAGTATGTCAAAGAATAGATGCACCATGCTTCTAAATGAAATAAAGTAGCGTATTTAGGCAAATTTTTTAGACAATAATGCTGAAGCACTACTATCTGGTTCAATTTCGTCTGCTTATAGTACAAGTCAAACATTATTTTGTTCTGATGATAAAAGCTCTTGTCTCTTAGTATATGTTAAATGACACAATATTTTTTTTCCTTATTTTTATCTATTGGCAGTTTTTTAGATTGAATTATTGAACCAAGGGTCATATAATGTGACGTGAATCTTTGTGTTAGTCATAAACTACGTTGGGGTCATATCTTCCACTAATCTAAGATTTCTTTAAAGAAAAAATTATGCAGTTCTAATATCAGTATTTATGCTTCAGTTCATCTTGGGATGCGCAACTAATTGAAGTTTGGTGAGAGTGTCAACAGACGCCTGAATTATTTGGATTAAGTTTAGATTTTATAACTTCAAATTTTTATACTGAAAAAATGACGTTGAAAATATATATTAAATTATAAAAATATTAAAATATAATTTTAACATACTGAAATTTAACTTAATAAATGAAGACATAAGTGGACGAAAGCGTTATGTTACTCAAATAAACAATGGAGTAGGAGCAGGAGAAAAGAAGGGGGTGGATATGACAGAGACAAGGATAGGGTGGGGGGCGGAGAGAGCATTACCCTCTCCCACCCGTAATTTTTAGAAAATTTTTATCTTTTCCATTCAATTTCAGATTTTGGCCCCCCAAACAGTTGCTTTCGTCCCCACTTAAGTCCATTTCAGCCCCCTCTTCCAACATTTTCGACCTTCCAAAAATACGAAACGACAAATATGGAAATGAGATATCTGAGAAAAAAGTTGGTTAATAAACTAAACTAAAATTTTGAACATATTTTTTTCTAGATATTTTTCTATAAAAATTTTATGTAAATTCATTTTCTGTTGCAAAGATATGTAGATATTTATGCATTCAATAGCATTATTGAAACTATATAAACAAATATATTACATATAAAAATAAATTAAATAATGGAAACTTCTACTTTTGCAAGTTAAGTTTTTTTACACTAAATTTTTAACGTTACGTTATTTTTTTAGAAATATTAGTTAAAAAATAAACATTATTTTTGTTTATGACAGACGAGAGTTTTATTTGATCACGTCATTGTATTTAAGTATTCTAAAAATACACAAATTTAATGGTTTTTAAAATTTACTTTTTTGGTCTAAATTAATATAAATTTTTATAATGGAAACTTCTCAACCAATTCTTATTTGATATTCAGACCTTTTAGAAATCTTAGAATAGGTCCCTGACTTTTCGGTTTT
>NC_088930.1:54245000-54302500 GCF_038396675.1 Hydra vulgaris
TATATATATATATATATATATATATACATACATATATATGATAAAAAGATATAAACTCAAATGTTATTTTATACTTAAGAATAAACGCTGAGTATTGTTTTATATTATTAGTTTGGATAAAATTGCACTTATAGCCAAATAATGACTTTAATTTATTTGAAAAAATAAAATTAAGGATGATGAAAATATTTTACTGTAATTCCTTTCTGAACGTACAAATATTATTATTATTATTGATAACTTTATAAGGTATAACTTATAAGGAATTGTTTAGGAATAGAGTTTTGCAATCCCTAAAACAACAAAATTTTTAAAGGAGTTTTTTGGTCTTTTAAACAATTAAAAAAAAAAGTTTTTTGTAACATTGCTTTTTTTTTTTTTGTTCTTTTATTTTTTCATAAGAGATCGTCCATAAAGTACGTACGCTCGGAGGAGAAGTGGGGTCTGTAAATACCGTAAAGGAGATGGGAGGGCAGTGGGTTAATTGTAAAATAAAGGAGACTCTAAACTAAAAATATATTATAAAATGTTAGATAAATAGGTTAAAAGCGGAGGTACTTTTAGGGAGGTGGAGGGTACGCAAAAAAGCGTATTGCAAAATGCATGTGGGTGTGTGTGTGTGTGTGTGTGTGTGTGTGGGGGGGGGGGGGGGTTGTAAACGAAAATAAAGCGCACGTACTTTATGGACGACCCCAAATAACTTTTACAATAAAATAAATGAAAGAAGAATGCATATAAAAAAAAATTTTGTTACGTATAGAATAAGGACGCGGAGACTTGCTGAAGATCAGGTAATCTTGTCATCAAGAACCGCTTACAACCGTTACGTGTTTAAAACAATTTTGTAATGTGTAAAATATAAATTAGGCAGTCAAAATAAAGTTTATAAAACGAAAGTTAGAAGTAAAAATTAACGTTTTATATAAATACTTAAAATACAAGACTTGATAGGTATTAAATGTATAATTTAAATTAACATGATATACAAAAATAAAATTAACAAAACAAAATTTAAATATACAAGTATACAGTCAAATAAATATTTTTTATATAAGAATTCGTAAAAACATTATAAATAAATCAAAATAATTAAATTTAAAAATATGTAAGTATGTTTTCAACAGAGAGAAAGATATTTTTTAATTTACTTTTAAATGCGAAAAAGTTCCAGTCTTGAGAAAAATCAAAATGTTTCAAAACTATATTGTTCCATAGAAACGCCCTTCGAAAAAAAATACAAAACTTGCCTAAATTGGTTCTGAACTGGTTGAAGAATGAAATTATCATTTCATAAATTATATTTATTTTTTTCTTTTAAGGAACATAAATTGTGAAAATAAACCGGAGCTGTACGAGTTTTACATTTAAACATAAAACACAGTACATTAAAAATATTTATTTGAAATATTTTCAAAATATTCATTTCAATAAAAAGAGTCTTAGCATGTGAAAAACGATTTTTAAATTTAATAAGACGTGCAGTATATTTCTGTTTTCGATGAAGAGATTCTAATTTACTTTTATTGACACTACCCCAAGCCGCATTCGCATAGTTTATGTGGCAATGGGTAGTATAGTCGAGTAAAAATATGTTTATATGCTTCATGTTTTATATAACATACGTATACTTTTCGAAATTATGCAAGTAATGTTTTTGATGTGTTTTTTCCATGTGAGATTTTCATCAATTGAAACCCCTAAAAAGTTTGTACAAATTGCTCTCTTAATTAGAACGCAATCAATAAGATGAGGAGGAAGCTCGATAACTCTCGGAAGCTCGGAACTCTTTTTCATTCTTAGAGTTAGAATAAAAAAGAGACCATTTTGTTTTTTCAATATTCAGAGAAAATTTATTTGATTTAAACCATTGAGAAACTTTCATTAGTTCATTGTCCATACAAGAAAATAGTGTCGTTATGTCGCTATAAGATAAAAAAAAATTTGTGTCATCACCAAACATAACTGTCATTAAACTGGATGCTTCATAGAGGTCGTTTAGACAAATGAGGAAAATAAGAGGTCTTAGTACTGATCCTTGAGGAACTCCGCAAGTTATTTCTAATAATTGAGATTGCGATGATTTGTCGAAATGAACAAATTGTTTTCTATTGCGTAAATAACTTTTTATAAGCTTAAGAAAATTTCCTGTGATTTCATAATTTATTATATTTTTAGGTTTTTGAAAAGGATTTTATGGTCAATCATATCAAACGCTTTTGATAAGTCAACAAAAATGCCTAAAATAAATTTGGGCTATTCCACGTTGTCACGGCGTGACATTTGACTTTTTTTGGGGGAAAAACATCAGATTTTAGCGCATTTAAAGTTAAAAATTTAAAACTTAAAGATACTAAAAAATTTTCATATACATTACAGTTTCTAAAAACAAAATTATTTAGTTTTAATATTTTATAGGACTTTTAGGTATACGCATTAAAAGGTTGCGTCACGACTTGACAAAAATCTAGCATTTTCCGCCATTAGAAGAAATGACAGTAGTTCAGCTCTTGTGGATATTTTGAAATATTTTGTTGTTGTTGCCTTGGATACTTAAAAGGTGTTATAATAGTTTCATAATATTTTTATAATGTTTTATGAATTTAAATGGGGACACAACATAAATAAATCAACGGAGATTAAGTCACAACGTGACGTCACGGTGTGACCAGTACAAAATCTTTGAGTATTAAGACAATAACATCATCAAAAAGACAGTTTTTTTTTTTTTTTTAAATTTTTTTTTTCTTCGCTGTTTATATAAAAATAAAATAATAAAATTACAATGAAACTTTTACGTTACACAAAGAATATATATAAAACAGACAGGGGCTCAAAGAAGATACGGATGACTGGTGTCACCACAATCTTTTCATAGAGCCCCTTTACAATAACATTTAAAGCCCACATGGCTTTAGTAAATTCACAATAAAATATTTTTTCTGAAAAATACTACGTGAAGAATAAAACTCAATAACATAATTTACAATAACATTTAATAACATTTAAAGCCCACATGACTTTAGTAAATTTACAATAAAATATATTTTCTGAAAAATACTAGGTGAAGAATAAAAACTCATATATACATCCTCATATATACACATACACATACAAAAATACATATACAAACATATTTACACACATACATAAATATACTCGCATATATATCAGAAGTTAAAGAGATGCAATTTCATTTGTCGTTTAAAAGAGAAAGTGCTTTTCAAATCTTTTATATTGTTATCTTTTAATTGATTCCATAATGACGGACCTTGTTTAATAATTGAGAATTTTGACACACGCGAAATTTACTCTGCTCAATTGATAGTTATGGTTGCTATTTGACCGAAGATTGTATTTTTGTGAAAACGCTAATGTAAAAATATCAGAAAATACTTTTGGCAGCAAGTTATTCTTATATTTATACATAAATATTAATATTTGAAGCGAATTAAGTATTGATATATTTAACACATTCATGTATTTCATTACAGGGGAAGGGTTTTCTAATCTTTTTAAATAGTTAACCGCTTTACATGCGTGGTTTTGTAGCCTCTGTAATCTTATTAAATTAGTTTTGTGTGTGTTAGCCCAAACAATATTAGCGTAAGAGAGATGACAATGAAGAAAACTGAAGTAAAGCTGTTGAAATAAAATAAACCAATTTATTTGGATTTTTTTAAGATTGATATAACAATAAAGTTTAACAAAACAGTTTATTTACAATAATTTCAAAAAAAGTCTTGTAAAATTCAACTACGTTTTTTTATTAAATTTTATCTAGTTAACTAAGTATGATTCACTTGAATGAGGTTTCATTTTCATTTTATCATTAAAATGTTTTAAGCAATGGGAACTAAATATTCCAAGCGTTTTACAAGCATTATTAATGATGGTCGCTCCTATACCATCGCATGGTCCTTTACCATGAGACGTTGCAAAGTAATTCCAGCAAATTTTAATTTTGTGCTTGCTTTCAAGCCATGGAATTGAAGCTACTATGCAACAACTTTTAAATTGACTGCTTGGACCATCAGACCAAACTTGCAAGTATTTTATATCCTTTCTAATAAGGTTAGTTATTAACAAGTCAATAAAATAAACAACTGAACTTCTTGAATGGTTCAAACCATCAGAAATAATAACGGCAGATTTACAAGAGTCACCATGCCAGCTAACAGCAGTAAATAATGTTACTAATTTTTTGTTCCAATATGCTGACTGAACTTCATCATGCCAGAAAGTTGAGAAGTTTTCTGCAAAGTCAACTTGTAACAAAACTGAATCAAGATTGCTTTTTAAAACTTTTTTTTTGGTTTTCATTACTCATTGATTGTTTTCCTTTTATAAAATAATGCAAAAGAAATTTGGGGAGCATTTTGCAAACATTGTTATACAGAATTGTGGCTTTGTCTTTTTTTATTGCTTTTTCGAGGTACTTAGTTCGATTAAGTTGCCTAACTTTCTCCCAAAGATACCAGGTAATTTCTTTATCACGGTTTATTTCATCTAATTGGTATGTTTTGAGAAATAACTTTCCGTCCTTCAAACTTCACAAAGATTATTCCAACAATTATCATTTTTCTCGTCACACACTAAAGTATTTAATAAAGCATGCGAATAAAGGGAAATTTTTAAATCGATGAAATGTAATGCTTTGAGTGATAAAGTAATGTTTTCATGTTTTTGACATGAACAAACATTTCTAGGCATTAAGCTTGATAAAAGTATATGGCCTGGTTTCAAACTAGCAAACTTGGATTTATTGATTGAAAAATCAGTGTGTTCGTTTTTGAATATTTGATATGCTTCACTTATATTCATTGTTAAATACCTTTTTTGCATTTTCTTTTTTTCATTATAATTTTTAAAATAATCGTATCTCTTACTCCAGGTGCCTGGCGGGATATACCATCTTGTTCAAAAAAACAAATGACGCATAGCTTCGTTTGATCATTAAGAGCATTAGGTCCATGTGTGCGTTGCATATCTGGTAAATTTTTGTTAAGCTGAATTGCAAGTTGTTTAACCACAGCTGCTTTCTAAGAGGAGAAGTTGGAAGAGCACGTATTGGTTTTTAAACAGTTTTACCAAGTGTACAAGGTGATTAGTAAGCAAGAGAGATGTTAGATGTTATTTTAGATATAGAAACTCTACTCTTTTTTTTATTAACTTGTCCTTTAAACGCGCTAATTCAACATTAGAATTTTGTTTTTCCTTTTTCCGTTACGAGTCCTTTTCCTTTATAGAATCCGGACCAAATTTTTGCATTTGTCTTTCTCTATACCTTCTCTGGCGTTCAGCTTGTGTCAGAGGCATTTTCATTACTTTCAACGTAGAACTAAACAATTTGTTTGTGAAAGTATACTTTTTATAAGAATTGTATAAACAACAAACATTCAGAATAACTTCAGCAATGGCGCGACAAAATTTAAGAAAAACTAAATAACAAAAGTGTTAGTGAAATATGTCTACATATTTACAGGTACACCTAGAAGTTTAATTAAAAAAAAACAATATTAGTTATATTAAAGGAGGTTTCAAAACTTATCCACAAATAAAAAACAATAAAAATACTACAAATGTTTAACAAACATGTTTTTGCGTAACATTTTTATAAAAATTAGTCTTCAAAAAATTTAATTTTAAAAAATGTCACGCCTTGTCGTCATTACGTGACATAAACTTAAGACACATACACAAAAACTAAAAATATTTAAATTTAGATATCTATTTATATTTATTGTCCTATTTTAGTTACAAGTAATTTATAAATATTTATTTAAAATAAATAAATATTCTTACGCTAGAATGAAAAATGTTACTATTAGTGTCACAGCGTGACAAACTTAAAGAAGACCAAATAGAAATTTCTCAATGAAAGACTATTTAATTACTATAATAAATTTTCAATTTGAAAACCAAGAGCCCCATCTATATTTTGCGTGAGACAAATCTACATAGAAATTTAAAATCTACTTGGAAATTTAAAAATGTTTCAAAAAAAGAAGGTTTCAAAATGATTTACTAGAAAAATAATTTAAATTTGAAGTCTAAAAAATTTTGTTTAGAGTTTAAGCATCAAATCCTAAAACTCTTCGAAAACCAGTTCTACATGTTTCATGTTTTTAGAAACTACAAACCTTTTAATTTTGAATGATACATTTAGTTTTTTATTTTCTAGGATTTTAAATTTATATTAAACTTTTTGTACAACGTGGAATAGCCCGTTTAGACTTTTCAAAGGAATCTGTAATATATTGAGTTATTTTTAGTATAGCGTGCTCAGTAGAGTTATTTTTCTTAAACCCATTGATTTTTATATAATATATTATTTTGAGACAGATGTTGGAAAACTTTGTTATAAGGAAATCTCTATCAAATTTTAGAAAAAACAGGGAGAACAGAAATAGGACGGTAATTACTGACATTCAACAAGTCTCTTCCTTTAAATATTGGTGTAACTTTCGCTATTTTCAACTGATCAGGAAATATTCCTTGATCAATTGAACATTTCAATACCTTATATAGAACATTTTTTATGGTTTCATGTGAGTTAATAACCACGTTTCCGCTAATATGCTAAATAAATAAATTTTTTCACATACCAATGTGAGGTTTTTAAAAGATTGCTGACTACGGTTATGACGACATTACACATAATATTGGCAAATTATGGAAATCATTTCTTCTTTCCGAAGAATGTAGAAGCACATTAGAAAATATTTCTTTCACACAGATCTATGACAAATGTGGTTATTTTGCACTAGTAGAAAAATAATAACATAGGAATGCATATACTTATTATATCCCATTTATTATAATTTCAGCATCATCTATTGTAATTTCAGCATCATCTATTGTAATTTCAGCATCGTCTATTGTAATTTCAGCATCATCTATTTTATCCGAAAATTATGTAAAATAAAGGTTATGATAACAAATAAATAATTTTGTAAAGTTTGTGAATTTAGTAATCAGTAGTAGACCATTTAGCAAAATATGTTAATTTTTAGTAAATAGTAGATTACCATAATTGTACCTTTGGAGTGAAAAACAATCCGCAAAGTAAATTCTCGAAGTGCCTATACTATAGACTCTATAGTACGTTTTTTACGCGCGAATAAAAATAATCAGCAAAATAATTTATGCTCTAGTCATAAAAAGTACGGTATTAATTATAAACTATAAACTTGCACGGTAAACGGTATTAATTATAAACTATAAAATAATAAACTTTTTCAATATAATTCCAGTATTACAAAACTTGATGCTTTGAAATGTTTTCTGTGATGTCTAAAAGTTTTGGCACTATTCTGAGTCTGAACATCAGATAAAATAGACAAGTTGTTAAAACTAGGAGGACTTCAAAAACTTATTTTGATTCACAAAAAACCCAATGCATTTAGACTGTAATTTTTTAGTAAATTTTTTTTTATATTTACTTTTTTTTTATTTATTATTCTTATTTAGTTCTTTATAAATAAAAATACGACATGCCAAAGCTGAAAATTCCAACTATAAATTTACCGACTTTGTATTAATACAATTGCAGTTAGTTTTATATTTATAAATCATATTTACAGCTAAAAATTTAGGCTTTTATTATTTATAGTGTCTCTTACGTCGCAAGCTGAATTCTATTTGCTGCAAATTATTTTATGTGGCAATTTGTTGATACACAATTTTCGTTTTATCCATTTAACTTTAAACTGTTTCATTGAGAGAAGTAAAAAGAAAACTGCGACAGGTTTTAAGTGGTGGTGATAGTAATAGTAGTAGTAGTAGTAGTAGTAGTAGTAGTAGTAGTAGTAGTAGTAGTAGTAGTAGTAGTAGTAGTAGTAGTAGTAGTAGTAGTAGTAGTAGTAGGAGTAGTTGTTGTTGTTGCTGTTGTTAATTTTATTATTGTTGTTGTTATTTTTGTTGTTGTTGTTAATGTTGTTTTTGTTGTTGTTGAGAATGTTGTTATTGGTGGTGTTGGTGGTGGTATTCGTGTTTTTGTAGTTGCTGTTTTTGTTTTGCTAATACTAATATGAAATCGAATAATTACTAATGTTTACATATGTTATTAGATAATTGTAAACTAAATAAATAGTAATAAAAACAATATAAATAAAAAAATATTTATTACTAAAGAAATAAAAACAGCATAAATAAAAAATAAATAATTTATTAAGCAAATAAAAACAGTATGAAAAATTTCTTTGTATTGTTTATCTCTAACTGATTCTTCTTTTTTTTAAAGGTCAAAAAATATTTTAAAATTGATATATTTATATTAGCAATGACAAGTGATTCGATTGATGATTCTGAATTAATGGAGCACCAAAGTATTAAAAATCTATCTTATTTTATAAAACTGGATAAAGCGCCAGAAAAAAATTTTACATCGTTATATGCATCCGAAAATGTATTGCGTGAAAAGATCATTCCAGTTGAATCGCGTCACAGTCAATTGCACGAAAAGATGCTTTTAGAAGCTTCAACTGAAATTAATCAAAATAAAGACAATAATAAGATTTCGATAAATTATTTAGAGGAAAACCCGCACAATGAAAGTATATACGAAGGTAACAGATCACCTAACTTTAGATGGACTGAAAACTTTTCAATTACTGGGAGACATCGGATCGACACTTTAACTGAACTCGTTAGATGTGACCAGAATGAAACATCGACTGAACTTGTTAAACAAAATGATGCATCCACTGAAGTTTATGATAATATTCTTCATTTAAATGCAATTGAAATAATAAATAAAGTGAATATATCAAAAAGTACAGACAAACTAAATATATTTGAAAAAAAAAACTCTGAAAATTTTATAAAAGCAAAGAACATAGAAAACCACATAGGTAATAAAAAATGCGAAGAAGCATCAAAAAACAATTCTTCAATTAAAAGAAGAGTATTGGGACGTTCTTGGAGTACAATCTCTGACCGAAATACGTGTAATACTTCAACAGCATCAACATTTACGAATGCAATGTCATTGAAAGAGACAATAGCGCCAAAAAATGAGGTCACTAAAAGAAGAAATCTAGGTCGTTCATTAAGCACTAACTCCCAAAATAATAATATATTAAATAATGTAAAATTAACAAACTCAGAAGAAATTGTTGAAGGTAAAGAGCGCTCATGGAGCACGAGCACTGAAAGAAATAGTATATGTAGTACTACTCCTTTAATGACATCAGATGAGGCTAACAAACACCAAACACCACAAAAACGTAAAGTACTTCATCGATCACTTTCTTCTTGCCTTAGTCGATTTAAACAAATTTCAGTTTTTCAAATGAGATCACATCAAAAACTTTTTAGTGAAGACGGGATATCAGATGAAGATGATAGTGAAACGGATCTTATAGTTCACAATTTAAGAAAATGCGTTTCTGTCCCAGACTCATTGAACGAAGAAGATTTAGACACCTCAAAACTTTTTTTACCACGTCGAATGGCAATATGTTCTGAAGTAAGAACTCCTGCTTTGAAACAGTTAAAAGCGTATCTTGTTTTAACCAGACTTAAACAATATAACTTTTTGTAAAATTTTAAAAATTATGCTCTAAACAATGCTCTAAAGTGTGTTAGTAGTGAGAGAGGTGTAAAACAGTATTGTTTGAATTTATGAGGGTGTATGGGAAATGGATGCGTGAGTAAAACTGAAGTGTATGACATAATTGTTAGCAAATACTCAAAGAAATAGCTGTTAGGTTATGCGGACCATTAGCAAATACAAAATTTTCATTGAACTGCGCATTAGGGTGGGTCGTACTTTTAAAATTTTGGATATGGGAGCGTGCGCAACATTTTTTTTATGTATTAGGGTATTGGAAGAGACGTGAATAATTTTTTTTTTCTTAAAAAGTTCATCTAGTGTGGGCGCAGGGCGTTTGAAAAATGTCAGTTTTACAAAAATCTTATTATATTGGCATTTTTCGGCTTTTTTTATATTAGCCAAAGGAAAGGCAATTATTAAAAAACAATAAGACATAATATAGACATAAAAAATTAAATATATATTCGGTGCTACTTTTCTTAATGCTATACAAATACGATAGACGTAAGAAAAGTTGGCTACCATTATGGATTTTACAAAAAATATCTACTTATAAATTTTAGAAATGAGAGCGCGCGTAAAATTTTTTTTATGTGTTAGGATATTAGAAAAGACGTGAATAATTTTTTTTTTCCTAAAAAGTTCATTTATTGTAGGCGCAGGGCGTTTAAAAAATGACAGTTTTACGAAAAACTTTAAAAAAAATTAGTATACAAAACTTGTTGTTGTTATTTTCAATGTGCGTAATGCTACTAGTATAAAATGAGGTGAATCATGAAACATATTCATCAAACTTTGTGGGCTTTGGACTTATATCCTCCCTTCCATTATTATTAAAAACCATTAAAATTATTTAAATACAGGAAATGGTGTAGGATTTTTTATTTTTATAAAGTTCCAATAGCTTATTTGTAGGATAATTACTAAGATAATAGTTTCCTGACGATTTGCGGTTTAAACGAGTTTTATTTATTTATGATCACTTTGGCATCCTAAATATTGTAATAAAAATGTAATTAACAAATTTATAACATATTTATAAAGGTCGTTTTTTTACCTACTACAAAAAGTACCAATATTTCTTAACAAACATAACATCAATTTCATTGCTATAAATGGCTAAATCTACTCGAGCTCAAACAATCTTAAAATGCCCTAAATTGCATGAGCTATTGGGTAATGGACTCGAACTTTGTTTATCAGAGCTGCCTACGCTGAGAGATAGTTTACGGTATGGAATTTTGTTTCGTGATAGATCAGTTACACATTTGAATACAAGATGTATGTGTATACAAATATTTATTAAAATAAAAAGTATTTGGATGTCAGCAAATTCTACAATCCCGTTGGTCTCAGAAAAATACGCAGTCGATAAACTTGTCCTTGAATGGAAGATTGCAAAAGACATTAGAAAACTGAGAACTACAAAAAAAAGAAATATGTATACGGACAAGCTTGATAAGTTATTTGACTTGACGAAATGTAAGTGCAACATCTTTAGCTGTAATGAAAATGGATGCAATTGTTGTCTTTTTAAAGCTCATGTAACTTGCATATGTCCAAAAGTAGCAAAGATACCTTTGCAAGAACTATTTTTCCTACAAGCTCAAAGAAATAAAATTGGTAACAAAAGTTCTTTACAAATAGGATTAGTTGATATACCAGAGACACATCGGTTAACAAGATATTTAGGTAGAAAAGAATCCGACTCTAAAATACCTGGAACACTTAGTGAGGATGCAAGTAAATGCTAAAATACTAAAAATATTTTTGTCAATTTTTGTTTAAACTGTGAATTAAAAAGTTGAGTATAAATTGATTATAAATTTTTTAACATAATTTAAAATTGTTTAACATAATTTATTTTCTCCTTTAGCAGTAGAATTTCAAACAACAGATGGTTCTGACATTGGCAACAAAAATGCAGATAATACAGAAAAAGTTGACTTCAGTTTGAAAAAAAATTACTTAGATATTACCAGGGTTTCTCAAGCAGCTATTAGGTATGGGGTATCTAACAGAGCTGCAGCAGCCATAGCTACTGCTACTTTAGCTTCTGCAAAAGATGCAAATTTTTTAAAGAAAAATACTGATATTTTTGTTGATCACAACAAAATAAAACGAAGTAAGACTAAGTTAATGAAAGAAATAGAGCTGTAGAGGTAGAGCTGAAAAAGTAGCAATGAATGATAATATTCAATGTATATTTTTTGATGGACGAAAAGATTTGACTAAGCACATGAGAGAAGAAGAAGATGGAAAATTACACCCATCGGAAAAAAAAGAAGAACATTATTCAGTTTGTTCTGAACCTGGAGGAAAATACCAATTTCATTTCACTAACAATTCTGAAGAAAGAGTAGAGACTGCAGCTGAGCAAATAGCTGATAATATTTACGAATGGATTGTGAATCATGATGTCGTAGACTATTTAGTTGCCATTGGTGCAGACTCAACAAATTTAAACACTGGTTGGAAAGGAGGTGTTATCCATTTCCTTGAACATAAATTGGATAAAAAATTAATGTGGATAACTTGTGCTCTTCATACAAATGAACTACCTCTCCGACATCTAATGATTCAGCTTGATGGAAATACTACGTCTTAAAATAATTTTTCTGGTTCTATTGGAAAACTTATAGGTAAGGCAACTAGCTTCAAAGTCAAAGATAGCATAGTAAAAATTGAATTTCCTAATGCAATAATAGAACTTGACTTTGAAGTTGTAAAGTCGCTATCAGATGATCAAAAGTATCTTTATAAAATTACCCATGCAATTAACGCTGGGGTTTTTCCGGAAAATCTTAAAAGTAAAGAAATTGGTCCACATTCGCATGCAAGATGGTTGAATTTTGCAAATAGAATATGTTTACTTTGGTGCTCCGAAATCGTACTTTCAGTTGAAGAAACATATAATCTGCAACTTCTGGTGGAGTTTGTTGTTAGTGTTTATGCGCCACTTTGGTTTGAAATCAAAGTAAAGTGGAAGTGGACTGAAGGGCCTAATCATATACTCAAGCAGTTAAAACTTCTTTGTCATCAAATCACTTTTTGATCTAATTGATTGGAGCTTGGATGTACACAAACCTTTACTTACATGTTTATTGTCAAAGGATGAACTTTTAAAATACAATGATATTCCGATGTATGTACCTTGTTTTCCTGTTCATGGGCAAGCTATTGAACAATGTGTCCAAGAAGTCACACGAGCTTCTCAATCGGTATTTGGAAAAGATAGAAGAGATGGGTTCATAATAGCAACATTAGCACATCGAGAAATCATGCCCGTGAACCAATCAAAAAAAGATCTATTTAAATTAATTAAAGCAATATTAATTTTTTGATGTTTTGCTTTGATTATTTATGATCACAGTAAATAAGTTGAACTTTAAATATGTTGTATCTTTTAGATGACATTTTATATATTTTATTTATGACTTTATGAAGAGTAGCACCCCAAATTATGTTTTATTTTAATGTCTATATTATACCTGGTTGTTTTTTGATGATTGCATCGCCATAGGCTTAAATAAAAGGACTGAAAAGTGCTAATTTGATGCATTTTTAGTAAAACTATCGTTTTTTAAATGCCCCGCGCCCACAATAGATGAACTTTTTAGGAAAAAAAAAATTATTCACGTCTTTTCTAATATCCTAATACATAAAAAAAATATCACGCACGCTCTCATTTTTAAAATTTATAAGTAGAACTTTTTTTTAAAATCCATAATGATAGCCAACTTTTCTTACGTCTATCGTGTTTGTATAGCATTAAAAAAGTAGCACCGAATATATATATATTTTTTTATGTCTATATTATGTCTGATTGTTTTTTAATAATTGCCTTTCCTTTGGCTAATATAAAAAAGGCCGAAAAATGCCAATATGATAAGATTTTCGTAAAACTGACATTTTTCAAATGCCCTGCGCCCACACTAGATGAACTTTTTAAGAAAAAAAAAATTATTCACGTCTCTTCTAATACCATAATACATAAAAAAAATGTTGCGCGCGCTCCCATATCCAAAATTTTAAAAGTACGACCCACCCTACTGCGCATAACGTAAGAAAACTCAAATTCCTGGCCATTATTGAAATATCGTAAGAAAACTCAAATTCCTGGCCAATAATTATTGAAATATCGTACAACAATTGTGAGACTAATTTTATTCCTCATCAAAAATTTTATAACTTAAATTTTACAGACGTTAAGTTTCCGCAAATTACGAAAGAAAGCGTTTTCTTATTAAAATCTAATTATTTGCAACTTTTAAATGACATTTCAACAACTATTTGAAACTAACCATAAGCAACATAAATGTAGGTTTTAAAATTACGTATGCTAAATAATGTGGTGCATGTAAATATGCTTTTATGGGTGTAGGATAGCGTAAAAAAAAACTTTCGAAACGAATTTTCTGACCACCATTATTACTTTTTTTTTGTATACAAGAAAAAGGGGATTGAGTAAAGAGTTACTATAGTAACTCTTTACTCAATCCCCTTTTTCTTGTTTTTATTGTTCACCTTCTTTTCAAAACTTTTTTCACTGTTGTTTCTCATCGAACTGACTAAATCTGTTTTTCCCTCATTATTATAGTGTTAATAATATTAGCGTTAATAATAACTTTTATCACACAAGGGATTGGCTCTCATACCACAGGACCTTACAGGCTCTAAAAAAAATATTACCCTTTCTTAATGTATTACTTACATTAAGGAAGGGTAATGTGTTATTTAGAAAAAATTTACAAAAACAGTTTTCCCCTAACTTTATTCATTACTCTCAAAACTATTTAATAAGTAAACTGAAGCTTTCTTTATCTAAAAAATTTTCATGCTTAATCTGAAAAATTTTAAAAGTTGAAACCACAAATTACATTTGTGGTATCAGCTTTTAAAATTTTTAGATTGCTTTGACCCAAGAGCGGATTTAGACCATTGCTCTCCTCCCCTATGGATTCGCCCTTGCTCTGACTTCTAACTTCCGGGTCGAGGGCTCAGGGCAATGTCTTTTTATTTCTAAATTTAAACTTAAATACCTTTTTATAAAATTATCTTAACAAATATTAAAAATATACAAGGTCATCAATGCAAATAAAAAAAATAACTCGTGAAATTTCTAATTTTTAAAAAACTGAGAAAGACGCATTTCAAATAACAAAAACATGAATGTTCAGTTTCTAGACAAAGACATGCCTTGAATTAGATGAACCTGTCACACATAAATAATATAAGTTTGCCAATAAATTTTTACGTATCAAAATAAATTTTTTCGTATCAAAATAAATTTTTACGTATCAAAATAAATTTTGGTCAAAATTATCATTGTTTCAACTTGTAGCTTTATTTTAAAAATTTGCAATTTTTTTTTTCTGTTTACCTTTCAAACTAACGTTTTATCATCTACACGTAATTTTTTTTATAAGAAACCAAACAAATGAGTTAGTTGTAGAAAGTTTCTCATTTTAAGGGTACTTTTTTCTAAATGTAGTACTAAAAGTTTCTCAAAATTTTCTTAACTTTCAGAAAATATTGAAAAAGATAATAAAATACAATTTGAATACACATTTTTTTTTAATAAGAAATCAAGCAAATTTGAATGTTGTTAAGCAAAATAAAATACTTTATATTGGATTAACTAAAATTTGTTTAATTCCGTGAAAAATTTTTCAAAGTAATATAATCTTCGGATTTTGTCCTTAAACAGAACACAATATTCTTTTAATTTTGTGTTATATCACGTAATTTTACCAATGCATACAATTCTACAAATTTTCTCAATATATAATATCTTGATGATATAGGTTTTCATTCGCAATCGAATGGAATTCCATTCGAATTGCGCGTGCAATTTAAAGACTCGTTTATACTGCTTTGTAGATAATGAAAACATCGTGTAATGTTGATATGATATTTTGTGTAAATAATGCTAACTTCGAGTAATGTTATGTTGAAAAATTAGGAAAAGTCATTCGAAGTCTTAAATAAGTTTCCTATTGAAAAGTAACTTAGTACTAAAAGTCTCTTTAGATTTTGAGGAGTCTACTACAGTTTTTTATAAACTGGTCTCTTATTAAAAAAAAACGACGTGTATTTCTTTGGAAATGATTTAGAAGAAACATAACAGTGACGGATCCTGGAAGGGAGGACAAGGGGTATGGAAAATGCACCCTCCGGTCCTGGATAGAAATAAGTCTTTAGTTTATGCTCCGAGTTTTAAGGCAAAAAATAAGGCTCCGGGGAATTTAAAAGAAAAAAAAATAACCTCTTTTTTTAAGAAAAATTCCATAGTAAATACTTAAATTATTAATATATATAAAATTTTAGAATGTAAAAATTATAAAACATTTTTTTTTTGTTTTATTTTTATTTAAAATATTTAATACAATGTTTTCAAATATATCAATAAGACAAATTACATGCGAAGAAATCGTTAAAAAAATAAAAATAAAGAATAAAGATAAAGAACTCGGATACTCAAAGACCATATAGGTCTTGTCACCGAGAACCGCTGTTGAAGAACTTTGAACTTAATTTAGATTTTAGAATAAACAAAAACAAATAAATACAAATTTCAAACTTTTCTTTAGTTATGGTCTTTATGGCTTGAATTAAAATACCAATTCTTCTGAACCGCATGACTCAAACAAAAACAATAATATCATAATATTCTTAATAAACAAATACGTCTCGCATCTTACTCGCATCTATACGATCACTGATTCTTGTTACTTAAATGTATCTTGCAATTACACTAATCTTAATTTTTAATTAATTAATAAATAAACGAAAATAATAAGAATATGATTGTACTAGGTACATCCAAATGCACTTTAAGGATGTTCAAAAGATATTGTAGAATAATTTATCAAATGTTGGTGCGTTTACGTTTACGCTTCCACCGACAATAATGCTAAACCACTGTCAAAGGATGGTCAAAGAACTTCGAAAAGTATCATACATGCAATACATGCAAAATTAAATTCAATATTAAAAGTATATGCCGTTCGTAATACAAATTATTTACAAATATTACGAATTAAAACTAAAATTAAAGTAAACAAGCAAATAATAAATGACTACTGTACAAATAATGTCAGTGCAACTTTTAACAAAATTCAAATAATGGTGTTTAAATATAGTTTCTCACATAAACTTTAAATCAATATTGTATAAAAGTAAAATATAAATGAGTGATGACAAAACTGGGTATAATTAAAAGTATATAAATATATTTTTAATTGAGAAAATTACTTTTTTAGTTTTCTTTTGAACATATAATAATTCCATTCATGAGAAAAATCAAATTTTTTAAAATTATTTGGTTTCATAAAAAAGCTCCACGAAAAAAAATGCAAAATTTACCAAAGTTTGTTTGAAATTTTGGTTGTTTAATAAAATTATCATTTCTTAAAAAATATTTATTTTTTTCTTTTAAAGAATATAAATAAAAAAAGGAAGCTGGAGATAATTTGGTTTTACATTTAAACATAAAACAAAGATTATTATAAACGTTTACTTGATATATATTAAAAACATTCATGTTAGATAAGAGTGGCCTCAAGTGAGTAAAACGATTTTTGAAATTTATAAGACGTGCAATATGCTTCTACTGACAATAAAGTGGCTTTATATTACTTTTATGGGTTCTACCCCATGCAATATTAGCATAATTAATATGACAGTGTATAAAAGAGTAATATAGTTGAGTTAATGAATGTTTGTTTAAAACGCTTCTTACTTTATATAAAACTCCAATGCTTTTTGCAATTTTGTTGCATAAATGTCCGATGTGATTCTTCCATGATAGATTTTCATCTACAATGATACCTAGATTATTTGCGAAAGTTACTATTTTATTTGAATATTATCAGTATGAAGAAGAGGCATGTTACTTGGAAGTAAATGTTTTTTAAATCGTGGATGAAAGAAAATCCATTTAGTTTTACCAATGTTGATTGAAAGTTTGTTTGACTTAAACCAGTCAGATATTTTTGTTAGTTCAATGTTCATATCATAAAAAAGTTTATTGATGTTATTATTAGATAGGAATAGGTTTGTATCATCAACAAACATAGTTGTTAATTTTGAGACTTCATGGAGATCGTTAACATATATTATAAATAATAAGGGCCCTAGTATAGCTCCCGGCGGAACTTCACAGGTTATATTTAGATAATCTATATTTAGATAATCTTGTGAAGAAGATACGTCGACATAGACAAATTGTTTGCGATGTTTTAAATAGCTTTTTAATAGTAGTAACGCATTACCGGTGATACCATAATGTTCAGGTTTTTTAAACAGTATTTCATGGTAAATTGTGTCGAAAGACACAATTAGGTGTCTATATAGACCTTAGATAGGTCTATAAAGACGCCTAAAGTAAACTCTGACTTTTCGAATGAATCAGTTATACTACGAGTAAGATGAGTTATTGCATGTTCAGTAGAGTTATTTCTTTTAAAACCGTATTGATTTATGTAAAGTATATTATTAACAGCAAGATGATTAGATATTTGGTTGAACAAAATTCTTTCTAAAATTTTTGAAAAAACAGAAAAGATAGGTATTGTTCAATAATTACTGACATTTGATGGTTCACCTCCTTTAAATATAAGCGTTATTTTGGCTATTTTCAATTGATCGGAGAAAATTCCTTGATTTATAGAACATTTAAAAACTTTAAAAAGACTATGTTTTATGGTATCGTGTGAATCTATGACTATATTACAATTTATATCATCAGGACCAACTGCTTTATTAGTTTTAAGCATTTTAAAAGCCCTTTCAAATTCTGAAGGAGATTCAAATTTATCTAAACTCGAGATTAATAAAAACACGCAATTATTTATTGGATTAATCATATTTGGAATATTTTTAGCTAAATTAGGGCTAACAGACACGAAATATTTATTTAATTCTCTTGCTATTTGTTTGGGTTCATATAAAAATACGCCATTAACTTTTAAAGGCACAGAGTATAATTTTAATTTACTATTTCCAGTAATTTGACTCATAATTTGCCATGTGCATTTTGAATTATGTTTATATTTTTCTAGTAAATCGTAGTAAAATCTTTTTTTAAATTTTTTTGTTTGACTTTCAAACATTTTTATAAATAGTTTTATTTTCTGGTGTTAGTTTTTTTAAGTACTTTATATACAGTTTTTGCTTTATTTTTGAGGGTTTCCTAAGATCTTTATTGACTCATAGTGACATTAAACTTTTATTGGTTGTAATAAATTCACGTTTTGGAAAATTTACATCATATATTGTATAGAAGGTTTGAAAGAATGTATCGTATACTTCATTAGCTTCAAATGAACTGTTTATATGATTTCAATTTATTAAAGATAATTGATCCTTAAACGATGCTAGATTTGCATCGGTGAAAAAACGTTTGATAATGACTTTTTTATGTTGCTGTATTAATTTGTTGTCATTATTAATAGAGAAAAAAATAGGGAAGTGGTCGGAAGAGTCACTTTTTATTTTACCTTTTTTAAGAGTTTCATTAAAGAAATCGGTTGTTATAATGTTGTCAATTAAGGTAGCTGAAGTTGAGGTTACTTTAGTAGGTTTGTTAATTAGTTGTTATGTTCGAATAAGTCATCATTAAACTTTTTGATGTTATTAACGTGATATTCAAAACAATTTAAATTTACGTCACCAATTATATAATTTAATTTCTTTTCCTTAAAACTATTTTTAAAAATATTATTACACAAAAATGCATTAAAACTTTCAATATGGCCAGATGGTGGGCGACAACAGCAGCTTATAAGTATGTTTTTAAAACTATTGGTTTAAAGTTCAATTGTTAAAATTTCTTTATTGTCATCAGAAATACTAATCTCAAGCCTAATAAAAAACCTCAAATTATCCGTTATATAAAAAAGTACACCACCTCCACGTTTATATGCTTTACGCGCTAGTGGGATCATGTTAAAACCTCGAATATGGAGATTTAAATTAGATTTAGCGTCATCAAATTCACACCACGTTTCAGTTAAGCAAATTATACTAAATGTATTTGAAGTTTCCTCTATTAAAGTACACAAATTTTCAAAGTTTTTTTTAAGCCTTCTAATGTTAAAATGAATAACATTTAAATGATCCCGAGAAAGAAATTCTTTTATTTCTTTGTTATAGAAGTAGGAACAATTATTTCGCAAAGCTACTACATCACCAAAATAGTTAGATCCGGATCTAAATTAGTGCAAGCACCAAGTCGTTAGATTGAAAAAAGTTAAATGATAGCGATTCAAAGTTGTTTTGATAATTTGAACCCATTTTTAAAATTTAAATAACTAGAAATAGAAGAGTTCATTTAAAAATCGCGCGTAATAAGTTTGTTGTAAATAACTTTACCAAATTTACCTTTGGGCAATTCCACATCAAATCACCCAGTTCATTGAACCATGTGTCTTCCTTTTGTGTCATATTTTGACACATTATTCCTAATTATAAAAAAATATTGCATGTAAAATTTCAGCTAAAAATGTTTAGCGGTTGACAAGATATCGCAATTTTAATACTGACCTGGTTTCCTAAAATGACCCGGTTTTCATAACACTCTGAAAAAACATTTTCCTTAAAATAATAAAAAATAAAAATGGCAAAAACATGAAAATGAACATATACAATGTTTTTTTAATGCTAAATTCAATAAATGTACTTAAAATGCTCAATTATAAAAAGAACATGCATAAAAATAAATATAACAACTAGTTTCTATAAAACAACTTTGGGGCCCAATATCTCAAAACAACCCCAATAAAATTTTTTTTTTTTTTTGCTGTTAATATTTTCAGCTGTTTATAATCTTACTAGGCACAAAAAATCTAACTGGAAAAACAACTAAAACATACGGAACTTTAATTTCAAAGATGTATTACTTTTTCAAGAAATTCCCAAAAAATATTTGTAAATAAAATAAAGTTAATCGTAATTTAAAAAGTTACTTAAATATAAAAGATTTGTAAAGGTATCAAAGATGAAAGTTATTTTGACTGTGTTTGTAATAGTTTACAATATTGCTCCCATTTTACTTATACTTCCTCTATTTCAGCATTTTCAAACACATAGTTTCTACCAGAACTAGAGCAAGCTTGTGGAACAGATAGTTTTTTCAATATGTTGGTATTTGGAATAAAACAGTAGTCGTCTCTTTCAGGCCAGTTAAAACAGATTGATGGACCATTTGGATGAAGAAACTTAACTTTAGCATCAACTTCTTCTAAGTTGGTTTTAGTTACAATGCCGATCCACCACTTATCATCACAGACTACAGCGACACAACAACCTAAAGTGACAGTATCAAGTTGAGATATGTCTTGTTTCTTTTTAAGATTGTGGATTATTGTATAATTAGTGTCTGTACTACACCTCTTTGCCCCAACCTTGTTATCTCCAAGATTTATAAATTGATGAAAGCTACGAGTACCAGGTAGAGTTGTTACACCAGTGTACCTTTCTTTTTGCTCTTCACGTTGCAATTGTAAGTCCAATCCGTTTCTGTAAATGAAGTTAACAACTTTGATTTTATCAATACAAAATTCATACATAGCTTCTGATGTGAGAATTTGGTTTCTGTACGGTCGTTTTAAACTTTCTTGTGCTGTTAGTCTTTTTACAGTACCACCAATCCAATCGCATGGTGACTTTCCGTGGGACGTGGCAAAAATGGCCATTCAATTTTAAGGCAAAATTCGCTCTCTAGTTGACATAGATTGTAAAAGCTTTTACATTTTTTGTACTGTCCTGCGCAACCATCAGTAAATAAATGTAATTTGGACAGATTGGAAAATTTTATTTTTAATATTGATATGATTAGTTGGAATATTTTGTACACATAAGTTACATCATGCATAATGTCATCTGATATAAAACAGTAAGAAATATGTTTCAGTTTACCTTTATCATCTTTATAGTATATGACTAATGGATGTAAAGAACATTGTTGGGTGTTCCAATGATAGCTCTGTATTTCATCTTGGACAACAAAAGCATAATTTTCAGCAAAGTCGCCAATAATGATAATGTTTGATTGATCCATATATTGTTTCAGTTGGTTAAGGTACTGTGATTGAGAGTGAGCAATAAAAGAATGAGCTTGTAGCTTTTCAAAACAAGATGCTAATAGTTCAACAAACGTTGGAACATCAGCTGTTAAACTTAATAGTGTTGCACGGTCAGTAGTTTGCCATTGCTTGTAGTGTATCTCAAAATCATCTTCGTATTCTCCAAAAATCTCATACAAATATTTGGTGAGGGGTTCTTAACCAGGACAATCATCACACTGTGCAAGCATGCATTCTTTGTTTTCTACTGAGCAAACGGTTTTTGAAAGTAAGTCCTTATACTTTAGTCCAATATTTAAAGCATCTACTAGCAATATGGCATTTTGGTGATAAGAACAAACACAAACAGAATGTGTACCATTTGCACATGGCAAAATGCACCACTTTGGTCTAAGTGAAGCAAATTTTGAGTAACTTATTTGTATTTCTGGATTGTTTTCTTTGTATAATAAATATAGTTCCTTTAAATTACACAAAAGCAGTTTTTTTTGTTTATGGACGTTCTTTTGAATGCTAACATAATCTTTTTTTCCAGGCATAGTTCTACATAAATCACTTGAATCATAAAAAAGTTTCACAGAATCTTCTATTTCTTTTTGTAAGACTTTCCCTTTATACAAAGGTGAGATAGCCAACAACCCTTTTTTATTAAAAAGTTGTCTAGCCTTTTTTGCTTGGTATTCTGTAACTGCAAAGTTGTTTTGTACTTTTAATATTGACCAACTTGGGGGTGCCAGTGTTAGAAGTTGAACAATAGTTCTTTTGTCAGAACATAGAATTTTTTCTTTTATCAAGCTCATAATTTCATCAAAGTTTTCAGCCTTATTTTTAATGTCATTTGGTTCATAACACAGTTTTGAGGGAACATTGAATTGACTTTCAGTTTTTCTAATAAGGTTACTTACCATTTCGTTGATTTCATTGATCTCCTGTCTTTTTGATTTGAGTGATGATATTAGAAAATCACCCTGACTTTGCTTCTCTTCTTTAAGATCTGCCTTTTTGGCAATCTTTTGCTTAAAGGGTTTGCAAAGTTTCTTCCCAGGAGCAATATTTAAGCTACTTCTCATCATGTCTTGTGACTCATTTATCGTAACTACTCTAAGATTTTCTAAAAGTAATTGAATTGTATATATAATTGCATATAGCTTTATCTATTTTGTATATAGTATAATTGTATGTATAGTTGTATATAGCTTATCTGCACAATTGTTTAAAACATTGTTTATGTTTTGGAAAACACAAATTAAAAAAATATATATATATTAAAATACTTAAATTCCACTTTTACTTACTTGTAATTTTCTTTGTATGTTTTTTGAATGGATCACAGCATGCTTTCTGCCATATAGGATACATTTTCAAATAATTTGTAGCATGTTTTTCACATAATGTTGTTAAGTTTGATATTTCAATGTTACAGCGTAATGATATAGCTATTTTTTCTTCGTTGCTTAAAGTTCCAATAACATCTTGTTTGCCTTTGGATGCATCTGATGTCATTAACCCAATAGAACACATCTTATAATAAACTACTTTGTATAAATGTATTTCCTAAAAAAAAGGAGAATTCTCCTACTTAATTAAAAGAATTCTCCTACTTAAATAAAAGAATTTTTCTATTTAATTTTTAGTAAAAAAAAAAATTTAATATAGAAATAATTCAAACCTTTTCAGAATCCCACTGTATAATTTTTTACACTGATAGATATTGTTAATTTTCTTTATAGATATATTTATATATATATACAATTTATATATATATATATATCAAATTGTTAATTTGTTAAAATTTAAATAAAATTAACGAATGCTGTTTTTTAACTGAACTTTTTATAAACTTGTTATTATAAACTTTTACAAAAGTTGTCAAAATTTTAAAAACAAATGCACATCCATATCACACTAATTCAGTTTTTATATAAAACAAAACAGGATGTTTTTTTCAGTTGTTAAGTTCAAATAACTAAGTTATCATATAATTAAGACTTTCTTAAATATAACAAAATTGTTTTTTTTTTTTAAGGAGTCTTTTAACTAAATATAATATTTTACAGAATTCTATTTGAAAGTTTTTTAAAATAGCTTATTGAAAATTTGATACAACTTTGAAATTAAAGTTCCGTATGTTTCAGTTGTTTTTCCAGTTAGATTTTTTGTGCCTAGTAAGATTATAAACAGCTGAAAATATGAACAGCAAAAAATTTTTTTTTTTGATGGGGGTGTTTTGAGATATTGGGCCCCAAAGTTGTTTTATAGAAACTAGTTGTTTTATTAATTTTTAGGCATGTTCCTTTTATATTTTAGCATTTTAAGTACATTTATTGAATTCAGCATCAAAAAAACATTATATATGTTTATTTTCATGTTTTTGCCATTTTTATTTCTTTTTATTTAAGAAAAATGTTTTTTCAGAGTGTTATGAAAACCGGGTCATTTTAGGAAACCAGGTCAGTATCAAAATTCCAGTATCTTGTCAACCTCTCAACATTTTTAGCTAAAATTTTATATGTTAACTTTTCTTTTTAAGATGCAACAGCCAAAGAGGTTTTTAAAAAATTTGAAGACCCATGGTTCAAAATTTTTTAAATTTTGGTTGATTTGATGCGGAATCACTCCTTTGGCTCTTAATTCCTTTGCTTTTTTAAACAACTTTTTCCTAATTTCCGTGGCTCTTTCGCTAAAATCTTCATTAACATATAGTTTTTCATTCCAAAGTTTTAGTTTGATAAATTTTTCAAAAACTGTGTTTATTTCTTTGTAATTAAGAAATTTTATTACTATTGTTCTCTTCTTTTTAACTCTTTTTTCATTTCTTCCTGTTCGATGCGCCCTTTCAACCTCTAAATCATTAGTCACAAGCTTGGATTTTAACTTTCACCCTTTCAACCTCTAAATCATTAATCACAAGCTTGGATTTTAAGTTCTTGAATTTTTCTCTCGCTGTCTTCCCATGATTCGTTCTCGCTTTCTTCGACTCCATTAAACTTAAGATTATTCCTACGACTTGATCTTCAAGTTCGGCAAGGTTGTCTTTCACATCATTGTTTTTGTCATTAAACTTTATGTTATCTGTTAGTTCGACATTTGGAATTGTGTTTTTTTTCAGTTCTTTCAATTCGGCTAGAGTTGTTTCATACTTCTCACTTACAAAGTCGACTGCCTTTCTTAATTCCTTCATTTCATTTTTAAGATTTTTATTTTCTTCTTGTATATTATTAAATTTAATTTCCATTTTATCGAATTTATCATTTAAAAGTTTCATTATTGTGTTTTCATGTATCTCAAAGATTATATATTAGTTTTAATTTATATTGATTATATTGGTTTTAATTTATATTGGTTGCTGAAAATTTCGCCATTATTATTTTTTTATTATTATTTTTTCCTTCGATAAAAATATACGTCCGTTCACGATCTCGGTTGGTTTTTTTTTTTTAAATTTGGATTTGACATTCTAATTAATTTATTGATTAATAAAAATATAAAATGTTGCCACTTTACCAACTTATTGAGAATGCTCAAACAATTTTATTGGTTACTACTACTAAAGAGAATTTGATTTTAAGTTTTAACGTTTGACTTAAAACCATAAGTAATAAATTAATTAGAATGTCAAATCCAAATTAAACGTAAAAAAGTTAAAGTGCAGCTGCATTTTCAATGATGTCCTCTTCCAAAAAAAAGTTTTCTTGTTTTAAGAAAGAGAGGAATGGTTGAGAAACTGATGTATCTTACAATGATAGGTCAAAGGTTACGCAGCAACAAGGTTACGCAACAACAAGGTTACGCAACAACAAGGTTACGCAACAACAAGGTTACGCAACAAAGGTTACGCAACATTACAATGATAAATAGGTTGAAGGTTACGCAAGTTGTGTATCTTTTGACCTATTAGTAGTCCCAATACCAATTATGTGGCCCCAAGGATGTTCTTGCTCTGTTCCCACAATTTATTGATCCAATGAAAGTAATACTGATAACTGATACATGTTAATAGTTAGACAACAAGTGATTAATTAGGACTTATTATATAATTGAGAATTAATGTCTGACTTGCAATTATACGCATTTTATTTTTCATAAGTCTTTGAAAATGGTTTATTTCAATATAGAATAAAAATTTTATGAATTGTTGAGTGTAGGGGATACCGCGATAGTTGCCTCTCTTGACATCTTTTTACACTTTGAGCTTTATAGCCCTTACGGAAAAAATATTTGAAAATTTTAAAGTGCAGTCTTAAAAATTGTGATTTTAAATAATATTTTTAACTTGCATTCATTATAAAAAAAAACATCCTTAGGGCCCTTTGAGGGCTTCAAAAAAAAGTTCGCTACCTTACCCTTCCCCAGGTTGGCGTTGGCGCTTTGTTGTTGCAAAGTTGGCGCAGACTGTAAAAATGATTATTAATGTACTATTAAATGCAAAATTTATAGAAATGTTTTTCTTTTAGTTTTAGCAACAATTTTAAGCCAAAGCACTCTATAGATCCTAAAAAACTATTGAATAAAAATTTAACAGGAAATAGTAAACTAATTGTGACTGGAATTTTTTCCAAATTTTTTTTAATACTACTAACTATTTTCTTTGTAAAGTAAAAAGGACGCAATGTACCAAATGTTACGTCAAAGAAAGATTAAAACAATTAGGTGCTGTTGATTTTGTTTGTACTTTTAAGACAACTTTGTAATACTTTACATAATAAGAGAACTTAAATCAATTATAGATAGAATTCTAAGATAGAACTCTATAGATAGCACTCTTAGCAATGACTTGTGCAATTGTTCCGCAAACGAACTCACGGTTGTAACATGAACTTAGGCTCCGTATACGTCGTTAAAAATAGACTCCTTTCTAATAAAAAAATTTATTCATACAAAAAAAAATTAAAATTTTGGACATCATTACCTTGTTACAACACTTTTTAGTTTTTTGCAACAAACAAGGTTATATATTTATCCTTAGATTGTTAAAATAACCCAATCTTGGAGCAAAGTATAAAGCTAAACACCCACGATGTCATCACGATGTCGATGGTCACAATGCCACAATGTCATTTTGTTAAGTTTACTTGTTATAACAAACAAATGAAAATCGGAATATGTGTATTCGTTCTTAGTATAAAAACAACATGAAAAAGTATAGTACGTGAGTTTATTTTTAGTATAACAAACAACATGGAATGTTGATTGTTATACTTTGTGGAATAGGGTTTGTTGGGGTTGCTCTATGGGGTAATGTTGGTCTAATCAACATTTATTAACTTTTCAAATAAAAGTTTTTTGGTAAAAGCTTTTTTCATGTATGTTATAGTTGATTTAAACAGCTCTCTAAATTTTAATAATCAGCTCCCTAAACAAGTTCTTAAGTGTATTTTTGATTCTAAATTGCGCATATATTTAAACAGAGGTTTTCATCAAAAATCTTAAACTACGAAAAAAGGTTTTAAAAATTGGCTCTAACATATAAAAAATGTTAGCATATAATATCTGGATGTAAAACTTTTAAAAAAAATTTTTCTAAAAAATTCTAAAAAATTTTTTTTAAGACTGAAAAATACGTATTTTTTTAAAATTCTCAACATAGTCAGGTAAGGGTAATGGGTGTCTATTTGTCAATATGTATGGTGCCGCTAAGAATCAAATAATTATATCGCAATAAATACTTTTAAAATGAACATTAGTATAAACAAATGGCTTGACTATGTTTCTTTTTTCTGGCTATGCCTTCATTTTTCTGGATTCATGTTGGTCTATTAAACACATTAAAATGGTCAATTTATTTTTGCGACAACACAAGCCACCGTGAGTTTCAAAAATCATGATTTTTGGGTGAAAAAAGCCTATTTTTACAGTGCTTGTGTAGTCAAAGTTTGAAAGATGCAGGCTAATCTTATGTTGAACCATGTACAATTAACTCTCATTAGTTAGAAAAAAATTGGGAGAAGTTTGAAAAAAATAAAATAAAAAGGTTTGAAGTGAGTTCAAAGGTACGCAGTTGCCACAGTTAACTGATTTTTATGCAGTTTGATGCGGTTGACAAAATCATACAAAATACTGTATATCTAATCTAAATATATCTAATAATTATGAAATGGATTTAAATCGATTTCCGAACCCTTTTCACAACTAATTAGACCAACGAAAGTCCAAAATCGTTAAAAAAGTACTAATTATATATTTAATTTTATTTATACATTATACTAGAGATATTTTAACCACTAATTCTACAACATATTAACATTTTCTTTTCTTTCCACCACTCCCTTGTAGTCTTACAGCCTTTTTTTTCTGGTCCACTGCTAGGAGAAGATCTTGCCTTAGCTCTTTATCATGACTTCCATCAACAAAGTCCTGTATAAGCTTAACATTACTCTCTGCAGCATATTAGTAACAGGAATGTTGGAGATAAAATCCTTGAACTTTGTGTAGCCAGACAATCTGTTCCATATAATAGGTGTAATCTTTATCCATTCAAGCTGCTGGCTATCAATTTTTAAAATGTTAAACACCAAAATGGGTTCTGAATCAACAAACTCAGACAACCTGGGCATCTCTCCTTCTTTGTCAATAAAACATGATACATTAACCTTCTTATACATAAATGGCAGAGGATCTTTTTTCTTTGAATCATTTATAATTAGGATTCTTTCAGCGATGTCAGTCTTTTTCTTATCTGATACTCTAGGATCCAGTAAACTAAATGGGATCAAAGTTGGATGAAGATACCATGTATGGTTTGCAATGTTATTGAGACACTTGGCTGCAACATTAGGTCTGTTCTTTATGCATGACTTCATCTCCCAGATTGCTTCTATGTCATGTCTTGGAGAAATTACAGTCTGAGACAAGATTAAGAACCACTTTGCATAGTACAATGCTACAAACTCAGAGATGGCCTCAACTTCTCTTTTTGTAGAAGCTGTGGAAACAATATCTATCATTTGGCTCAGAACTTGCAGCTTCATGTAATATATAGCCTGTGCCATTAACCTTGCATAATGAAATGCTCTAGATTGTCGAACTGTCAGTTGATTATCTCTGGGGATAAATAGAATTTAACAATTTATACTAGCTCCCAATAACCACCTCTGGGTATTTTATCTTCATCCAATAACTTTGTGATGATTTCTAGGGATACTCTAGGAGCATTATCAAGTTGTTGATTTACTCCATATTTGAATTTACAAAGTTTATTTTGATCAATCTGAATAAGAGAAAACCAATCCAACAGTTTCTTGAAGAGTTGATTATCTGGACCTGAGGTTGTCCTGAAGAGCTTTGCAACATTCTTAATATAACACTATTAGACATGATGTCTGCAGGCAAGATGCATAACAGGTCTTCCAAGATAGATGCTTAACCTGGAGTTTACTCATTTTTCTTTACCTGTATTTGACAGAGTGGTGTTTCCTCTGAAGATATTTCTGTTTCACTTGAAGATGAAACCTGCAGCTCAGACTGATAACTCTTGTCATGATCTGCTCCAGACATTCTAACTCTCGCCTGTTGAGATCTTTGAGCAGAATAAATGTACCTTTTACCTTTTTTCCCAAAGTACATTTTCCTTCAACTTCTTTGATCATTTGTGAAAACGATTTCTTCTGCCTTGTCAACCTGAGATCTTTTTCTTATCTTTCTCTAATATTTGTATCACATCACTGGGCATAACATAAAAAAAAACAGGCAAAATACTGTCTTTGAAAATTATTTTCTTTTCTACTTCTTTAGTGTTTTGCCTTTTTTGAAGAGAAATCAATTTTTTTGCTTGGCTAGCAATTCACTCATTTTCTTCTGTACTTTGTCCACTCTGGATGTTGGATTTCCAGCTTTTTCATAAATAGCAGTGACCTTTTTAACCAAACATTGACAATTTCCTGACAAATGAGCTTGAAATCATGAGAGAATCCACAGCAGAGAAGGGTTTTATCTTTAATCTTAGGATTTTCAGACTTTAAAAAAAAAATAATGCTCCAAAATGTCTTTGTTATAAAGGAGTTGATTTTACAATGTTATAAAGGAGTTGAAATATTTCTTTCTTTATTCTGGTTTTAGCCTTTCTGTTCAATTAATTTTCTCTGCACTAGAGTCAAATAACAACTATAATAGACAGAAGTTTATAAAAGTGTCCTATCACTTACAGAATTATAAAGTGTTCTTTCACTTGAAAAGATAACCTTTCTCAAAGTTCCAATAATAGTATTCTATCACTACTTTGAAGCACTTTTGGTAATCCTTTAGTTAAGCAGCGTAAAATAAAATTATTATTTTGCTTTTAAAACGTTTCAGACGTTTTTGAGACAATGCAAGAAAACAAAATAATAATTTTACGCCGCTTAACTGAAGGATTACCGTTGCAACTAACCCCCAGGCCCCACTCCTTGGCGAGGAAATACATTGTTTTAAATAACCCCCTCCCCAAACCCCCAGGTCAGAGTTTACTCACCATATTTAGATAGTAGTATTCCCCCACCCCTCCCTCTTCCTTAATTTATATAAAACGCAATAACATAGGCATTTTTACGTGTTTCAAATCTTGTCACTTCAGGAATGAATATTTTGGAAAAATATACATAACTTTAACATTTTTCAACCGATTTTAGATTTCCGTTGGTCTAATTAGGTGTGATAAGGGCGGAAATCAATTTAAACCCATTTCATAATGATAAGATCAGTATTTTGTTTGATTTTTTCAACCGCGTCAAACCGCATAAAAATCGGTATATTGTGGCAACTGCGTATCTTTAGACTCACTTCAAACCTAACTAATGTTTTTATTCAAACTGCTCCCAATTTTTTTCTTACTAATGAGGGTTAATAGTACATGGTTCAACATAAGATTAGCCTGTACTTTTTAAACTGTGACTACACAAGCACTGTAAAAATAGGCTTTTTTCACCTAAAAATCATGATTTTTGAAACTTACGGTGGCTTTTGTAGTCACAAAAATAAAGTTAGAGCTCTAAAACTTTGCAGATCTCATTTCCTCACATATACGCAGCAGAAAAATGCTAGGAGCAGTCAAATAAAAATGTGACCCTGAAAACGGGACAATCTAATATATATATATATATATATATATATACATATATATATATATATATATATATATATATATATATATATATATATATATATATATATATATATATATATATATATATATATATATATATATATATATATATATATATATATATATATATATATATAATCACATATATTTGCACTAAAATATGAAAAAAGGTATAACTTGAGATACAAAAATTAGTGAGTTTTACACTATTTACAATTTTTTTAAGTTAATTAAATCATGCGCTTAAAAATTTAAGGCAAAAAAAAACACGGCCAACAATGAGTAATTAGCGAGTAAAACAGTAAAGAAACAATTATCAAAAAAAAATTACTTTATTTTTATGACCATAAGGTGATAAAATTAAAATGATCCGATATGTCGGCAGATTTGACAGCATATTAAGAAAAACCTAATCGTGATAGAAAATAAATTGTAATAAAAAGAAGTGCTCATTAGAGTCTTGTTTTCCAGCCTGTTATTCCTATTTTAAAAAATTCTGGAGAATGATTTGACTACCGTCCCATTAGTCTTCTTCCAATCATTAGCAAGGTTTTTGAGTCTTTAACTAAAAAAGACTTTATCTCTTATCTTAAATCTAATATCTTACTTTTTAATCATCAATATAGATTTCGATCTTATTATTCTACAGTTGATTTGCTAACAGTAATAACTGATAGCTTTTATCGTGTATTAAATAGAGGTGGAGAGGTTAAGGCTATCGCTTTTGACAATTTCTAAAGCTTTTGATAAAGTTTAGCATGCTGGTCTTCTCCATAACCTTTTTTCTTACGACGTATCAGGCAACATCTCTAAGATTTTTCAATCCTTCGTAGTATAAAAGTTGTTCTCGATGGACAGCACTCTTCTTCATATCCTAAAACTTCAGGGGTTCCTCAAGGTTCTATCCTTGGCCTTATACTCTTTTTAATACGATCTCCCAGAAGTTCTCACACCTAAGGTAGCATTGTTTGGTAATGATACTACCAGTTATTTTTCTATTGATAAAAAGCCAACACTCTCTGATTGCTTGGAGGGGGCATTTGAGCTTGAAATGGATCTTACTTCTGCTACCGCATGGGACTCACAGTCGCTGGTAAGCTTAAATTCAGATAAAACCTAATTTTTTCTGTTAATCTTCAACGCAATACTTTAGAGGTTTCTTTATTTATGAACCGTAATGTACCTGATGAGTCAACTACCTTTCATCATCTAGAATTAACTTTTACTTCCGATCTTTATTGAAAACCATATATCAAATCAATTGCAACATTAGCATCTGCTAAAGTTGCATCTATTTATCGTGCACAACACTTTTTTACTCCGGATTCTATTCTTTATCTCTATAAACCTCAAATCTGTTCTTGAATGGAATACTGTTGCCATATCTGAGACGGATCTTCCAAAGATGCTCTTTTTCTTCGACAAGGTACAAAAACGCATTGTAAACATAGTCAGACCTGCTCTTGCAGCCAACCTCCAACCATTATCATATCGTTGTAATGTTGCTTCTCTTTCCCTTTTCTACGAATACTATAATCAGCACTGCTCTAAAGTGCTAAAGTCTCTTGCCATCTACTAAAATTTATTATCATAATACTTGGCATTCAATGAAATCTCATCATCTTACTGCAACTGTTCCTAAGTGCTCCAAAAATTCTTATTCAAGTTTTTTCCTTGAACATCAGTTAATTGGAGTTCTCTTTCTTCATCTTGTTTTTCTGATTCATATAATTTGTTGTCTTTTAAGTCGTCTGTCAACCTCTTGCTCTATAAACTCCTCTTTTTCTCTTCCAGTATCTTCCAACTCTAATAGTAGTTGCTTGCAACCTTGTTGGAAGCAACCAACTCTAATAGTAGTTGCTTGCAACCTTCTTGGAAGCAACCAACTCTAATACTAGTTGCTTGCAACCTTGTTGGAAGCAACCAACTCTAATAGTAGTTGCTTGCAACCTTGTTTGAAACAACCAACTCTAATAGTAGTTGCTTGCAACCTTGTTTGAAGCAACCAACTCTAATAGTAGTTGCTTGCAACCTTGTTGGAAGCAACCAACTCTAATAGTAGTTGCTTGCAACCTTGTTTGAAGCAACCAACTCTAATAGTAGTTGCTTGCAACCTTGTTGGAAGCAACCAACTCTAATAGTAGTTGCTTGCAACCTTGTTTGAAGCGAAGATGTTTAAAAAAAAAAAAAAAAAAAAAAAAATAAAAAAACAAAAACTAAAAAAAAAAACTTAACCAAGTAAGAAAAAAAATTAGATAATAGACAAACATTTATTAGGTACTTTATTAGTTAAATTTTTTTTTCTATTTTGATAGCAATAAAGTTGAAAAATATTTTTTAAGTTAATAATATTTACTCCAGAAAGATTAAACCAAGTAGAAAAAAGGTGGGGGGGCTCTGTGTACGGGTTTTTATTAGTTTTCTGGTTTAGTTCAACGCCTTTCCCCTCCGGAGCCTAATACCTACAATCTACATGTGTACACGTCCGTCTCTTTTGTTCGGCGTAAGTGTACATGATATTCATATGTATTTACATATTTGTTTATAATCACACCACGCGCATCCCTCACCACCCTCACGAGATCTCTAAGGATGTTGGAGCTGTGTTAAAGTCTAGGAAAAAAATTTGGATTTTTGGTTTTTGTAGTGCAGTCCTATTATATTGCAATATTGACTAGCATGACGTAGAGTGCGGTGAGATCTATTGCAAGGACACACCCCTGACGAGTGGCGTTTGTGCAGGTCTCGAGCTCTCCAAAACGTCATTGGTGATCGTAGTGGATTCCCGAGGAGGGAAACTACTTAATTCTGATTGGTTATCACGGCACCAACATTTTTTTAACTCTTGTACCCATATATTTTTACGCTTTGGTAGATTTTTGTTATATCTTTTTATATATTTAATTCACGATTTTTAAATATTTATATTATACAACATTAATATACATTTTTTACGATTACATATTATCACTATAGCGTGGTGGTTAGTGCGTTGCGTCATAATCTGCAAATTCAGAGTTCGAACCGTGTAGAACACGTATATATATTTTTTTCTTTTTATATTACCGGAGCCATTATTTATTACCTTTTTTTTATTTACCAAATTTATTTTATCATTTTATTTTGTATGATATTTTTAGTAATAATAGCCACTAATACATCAAGGGATAGATACTCGTTTACTCATAGACCATTGTTTTATCATTTGCTTAGGATGACTAGAGCGTGAGTTATTGTTCACCTTCTGCCTGAGTCCTAAATTTTTATTCCTCCAACAAAGTAGTCTTTTCATTCATTCATAATTCTTACCCAATTACATTATCTGCAATCTACTTCTATTTTCATATCTCCCATGTCAACGTAATTGGACGGCTCCGTTGGTCATCTTTTGAGATCATTGTGTCGCATAAACAATAGTAGCACCCCTTTTGTTTACCCCACCTAAACCGATTCTATAAATTCCGTAGAATGAAACATAATTCTAAAATATGAATGAAAACTTATTTGTAAAATTGTAAGAAGAGTTTTTTGACGCCTTATATTTCTGGATGGTATCATAAATTTTTATTTTTGTCAAAAGAATAATGGCTTTGACGGGATTTGAAGGAATGTATATAAGAATGAATGAGCAGTATATAAGAACAAATGAGATTATTTGAATTGATACAATATGGACAATTTTTATGACTTGCTTATCTTTATGTCTTGCTTATCTTTAGGGGGCTAATTCCGTATTTGTGATATAATTTTAAGTACGTTTAAGTTGAGAAAAAGTCCAACAACAACTTTAACGGCTTTACAATAGCGATCGAAAATACCACGGCATTTGCGCCAGCAAAACTTCCATAACAAAAATAAGGATACTAGAGAAGCTGAAAACTTGTCAATCTTTCTAATTTTTAGCACTTTTTACAAATTTTGTATTTTTGATACTAATTTTTTGGAGATAAATTTACCTTTATCATGAAAAGTTTGTAAGTTTTCACGATAAATAATGGCCAAAAAGGGTGATGCTCGTTCATACAACAAGCGACCTACGAAAAAAATAAAAAGGGCTATGGAGGTTCGTGTTATACATCAGAAGATTTATTTAAAAGATTAAACAATGAAGAAAATGAATGATTTAAAAGAAAAATCAAGCAGTAAGCCAAAATACAGAATAAAAAAAAATTAATTTAATTGTTTTTTTTAAAAAGTTCACTTTACCACAATGTGGGTGTAAAGTGAACTAGTGAACATGTTTTTTTTGAATATATAATTAATATTGTAATAATAATTTTTAATCTTAGTATTTTGTTTTATATTGTATCTAATACTTTAAAAGGTTTTGAAAACTGCAAATCGTTAGGCTTTTATTTTGAAAATTTTTCCTTCAAATATCAAAAATAGTTCACTATACCCCAGTTTACCCTACCTCTGATCTTGCAAACAGAAAAGCTCGCTAATATTTTAATCCTCAATCTTTTACTGAGTTAAAAGATTTTTTATAGCAAATATTCTGTTTTCTATAAAAATTGCTATGAAAAACTTTCTTCTTCAAAATAAAATATTTGCAGTAAAAAAGTTCAAATATAAAATAAAAAGAGCAATTATCTTTACAGTTTCTATTAAAATTATTTTAAATTTTTTGTAGACTTGATCTTTTAGGTGTTCTTATAAATTCTATTGAATACAGTCTTGAACTGAATTTTGTTTCGTGATTTTCTACGTGATGGTCCTTGAACTTAAGCTTTTGTCTCTCTATTCATAATTACGTCTCCTACGTCATCTCCTGGATTCAGACAGGTAAGGAAGCTTTTGTTCCTTCTTATCGCTTTCATTTATAGGCATATATTTTATATCAGAAGTTAGATTCTAGAAACGTTTGTAAAATGATTAACAGTGTTGTTAGCAAATACGAGTCTAACATAACATTATTTTTTTTCTTCTCAGAACAAGATGTTGATTTTGATTTTGATCTTTCTTCTGTGCTTGTAAATTTTAACCCAAGTAAAATTTGGTTCTTTGCTGCTAACAATTGTTGCAATACTTTTGATAATCCTTTGTTCATTAATAACAACAATTATACTTAGTACTCAAATTTACTTTTTAACGGATTATCATTCAATAGTTATCTCTTATGGAAACAGTATATGCAATCAATTGCTAAGTTACAAACTTGTAATGTTGCCTCCTCTTATCGCAATCACCGTTTCCTTTTTCCAGATGTATCTATCACTATTTTTAAAAATTTCTGATTCACAAAAATTTTTTGCAGTTTTTAAGGTATCCTAAAACGTTATTTCTTTTTTTTCGGCGAGAACATTTTAGTAATTGGACGCGTTGTACATTGAGTTAAGTTGATGCTTTTTTGAGTTAAATTATTGTTTGCTATTTTTTTTTTTGAACATAAATACTTAAAACATGGTTAGTAAGAAAGAAATGGAAATTATAATGGAAGAGAAATTTAAAACTCAAGAAGTTTCGCTATTAAAAATAGTATCAGGAAATACAAAAATTCAAACTGATAAATTGGATAAAGTTCTGTAGTCGATGGGAATTATAACTAAACGCATTGAGTCGAAGAAAAGCAAAATGCATAAAAACTGTCGAGGAGTAGCAAAAAAGTCTTAATTTCATTCAAAATACTTTCATCAACAAAAAATTATCACTTCTTAACAAAGAATTAAAAAAGTTCATCAATGCGGAATTCACAAATATGCCTAAGCAAACGTTACAAACCCAATCAATGCTAGATGAGGTAAATATTTTATGAAATGAGTTAAAAGAAAAGTCAAGACAACTAGAAGGTGGAAACCGAAGTAATAAGTTAAGGATCGACGGTATATGCGAAAGCGAACGTGAAACATGGGCTGAAGCTGAACGTGAAACATGAGCTGAAGCTGAGCAAAATACAAAAAAGTACAACAAGTCGTTAATGTTAACAAGTTAACAAGTTAACAAGTCGTTAACGTTAACAAGTCGTTAACGTTGACAAGTCGTTAACGTTAACAAGTCGTTAACGTTAACAAGTCGTTAACGTTAACAAGTCGTTAACGTTAACAAGTCGTTAACGTTAACAAGTCGTTAACGTTAACAAGTCGTTAACGTTAACAAGTCGTTAACGTTAACAAGTCGTTAACGTTAACAAGTTGTTAACGTTAACAAGTCGTTAACGTTAACAAGTCGTTAACGTTAACAAGTCGTTAACGTTAACAAGTCGTTAACGTTAACAAGTCGTTAACGTTAACAAGTCGTTAACGTTAACAAGTCGTTAACGTTAACAAGCTTCCAAGTATTTCACTTCTTTAAAAATTTGCATAAAGAATTAATTCTTTTCTTGACGGTTTGAATACAGCAGTGAAATTTTTAAAAAAGCAAAAAACAGTTCTGAAAAAAAATGTAGTTTTTAGTAGACGAAGTCTATGTGAAGCCTTCTCTTACATATCATGTTTTGGGACTTTATTAGGAAAGGCTGTAAACAAACCTGATTTATTAGCATCAACCGTTTTAAGTTTTATGATGGTTTAGATTTGCGGTGGTCCTAAATATTATTTCGAATGTTGCCAGCATTCGAGCTTAATGCTGATTTTTTATTGTAGCAGACATATGAATTTGTTGGTTGATTGGTTAATTGTATTAAAAAATCTGATGGAAAGTTAATTGCTATTGTTTGAAATAGTTTACATACAGGGAGCCATGGAAAACAAAAAGTAATATATTTTTACTTAATGACTTAGTCATTAATTAAGTCAGTGCGAAACAACTGGCTAACTGAGAAAACAAAAATTCTAAAGTTTGAAGATGGTGGTAAATTGAAATCAGATTTTTGGTCTTATTTAAAAGATTTACATGAAGCTGAAAAAGGAAGTTTAGCTAAACTTTTAAAACTTAACAATGTATTGGTAGCACCGAAACCCATTGAAAAACGAAAAGTATCTACTTGTATCCGCAAAATTTAGCTGCACTGAAGACATGTTCCAACATAGTTGTTTCAGATGGTACCATATGATTTATTAAAATTATAACAAAGTTTTGGAAGATTGTAAATGTTAAAGTACCATATGCAAACATAAGTTATGGCAATGATGATAGAGCTGTTTTATCTTCAGAAAATGATGAAAGATTATTTTTAGTGTGCAAAATTGCTTGTATAGCGCAAAATGAGCAGTAGTCAAGGACAAAGACAGTATCAGCTCACACGTAATACAGGGAGAGCACTTTGGCATACATGTTCAGGAATGATTGCTTTTGTGAAATACCTTATTAATTCTGGATTTCGGTACGTGGTAGTTGGTAAATTTACAAGAGAACCGTTAGAAAAAATGTTTGGGAAGCTTAAGCAAGAGTCTGGTGGGACTTATTTTATAAACACAAAGCAAATTTTAGAAAAAGTCAGAATACTTAAAACAAAATTAATTTTGCAAGTGCGTATAAGTATAGATTGTTGAAAGAATGAAGCAGATCATGATTGTGAAAGTGGAAGTATTCGTTGGATGGTGATTCATTAAGTGTTTTTCATAAATTAACTGAACTGGAAGAAAAGCTGGATAAAAATTTTAAAAAGGCCTTAGTTTACATGTTATAAGGAACAAAATTTTAATCTGTTAAATATGGAGACTATGTTAAAGAGATTAATTGTGGAGGTGTTAACATACAGTTTGACAATGCCTGTCAGTGGACCATACTCTGACTTTTATGGTTTCAGGATGAAAAAGAAATCTGAAGTAACTTTATGTAATATATTGTTTAATAACTATAGTATTTTTTTAGAATCCAAGATCATTAAAAGAACAAAGACAAAAACATTTAAAGTTATCTGAGTAAATAGAATATATATATTTTTTCATATTTGTATTAGTACTTAATCTAATATTTTTTTGTGAACGTTTTATTAAAGGTCAATCTATTTTTTACCTTTCCAAAAGGTCTGTTCCTTCTACAATCATTTTTTTCTCAATAAATTTTTAAGATTTATTTAATTAAAAATAGTTGTTCTATAAGATATATAAACTGACTATTTTTAAATTAAAAAGCTTTTTTCTAATTATGCATTATACTTATTTTGTAACAAAATTATCTTATCTAATTTTACGTTAATAAAACATTTACTTAACAGATTAATAAAATGTATTGCTAAGTAAAGTATTGCAAAGTAAATTTGGTTTTTATTAAAGTAATGACAAATTGGTAATTTCTCATTCAAAAAAATATATTGAAAGTGTTTATTAAAAACAAAACAGCTATGTTCTTTAATGGCCCCCAGTTTATCAGAAATTTTATCCGTTTACACGGTTTGTTAATATAAAGATGGCCATGGGTTAAACAAATAAAAGAAATAACAAGAAAAGTAAATGCCATTTTAAGAAGATATACATTTTTTAATGAATTTAAAATATAATTAATTTATGAACTTATTTATGCAGTAGAGGTGTAGTCGCAGAGCGCTCGCCAGAGAAGCAAGAACTTCTAAGTTCTCGCTTTTTTTGCATCTAAGTAAGTACCGCTCTCAACAACATTTCTTGTTCGTCAAGGTTTGTGTTTTGGAGAAGATTGTAACCACAATTTAAGCAACTTCCTTGACTGTAATGGCCATTGGAGAGGTAAATTATTATAATAATAAATAAAAATAAATAAATAAAAATAAATAAATAAAACCTACATGTTCTTTACAATAACGCAGAATTGATATTCTGTCTGTGCCAATCATTAGAATAGTAAATAATTAAATGATGCTCTTAAAAATGACAAAAACTGTAGAGATTAAATGGGATTGATTGTTTCAAATAGGGATAATGCAGAGTGCATGTTACATCGATGAAAGTTATATCCTGGTATTACTGCTTTAAAAGAATTCTTCACAGGAATGTTTGACAAATATGATAACAAATATGATAACATTTGAGGAACTTTTGTACCGTCACGCCAACCCAGAACAAACAAACATTCCGGAATATTTCTTTAAAAAACATGATGAAACAGTTGAACTATTTTTAATGTAGAGGAGAGTGGGGAGAAGTGGGACCCGGGAGAAGTGGGACAGCCTGATATTTCTAATAAGGAGTGGTGCCTAAATACGATTATTTAATGTAAACAAATAAATTTCTTCCTCTCTATTTAGCAGAAATTACTTTGTTTCCTACGTGCGCTAGAAGCTCTAATTTTAAAATGTGCCTTAAAAAAGTATTTACATTGGAATAAAGTATGATAAAAAAAATAAATATTTATGCTCCACTTCTTTCCATCGCCATTTTATTATTTCGATTGGTGAAAACTCTCGAAAATTTTTATGTCGATTAAGTAGTTTGTGTGATTTTATCAGTTTATATTTAATAATTTGTGTTATAATGTTGTTTTAAATTTGTTTGTCCCACTTCTACTCACACTTGTCCCACTTTACCACAATGGCACGGTTTCTCTAAAAGCAAAAATTATATACTTAGCTATAATTGGCTGGAAACCTAAGAAAATTGAATCCGTGCTTCAAAAGAAGGTTTATTCGTAAAAACTTGTTTGGTTCAGTTTAAACATTAAATAAAAAAGATATTCCAATTACTCAAAAAAGAAATGTACGTGTCCCACTTCTCCCCTAAACTAAAGAAAAGCGTATGCATACAAAGTAAATGACACAATAAAATGCACTGTATATTTATTGTTAAGGTTGCTCAAAACTATTTTGTTTTAAAGGTGTTGTCATTTTTATCAGAGTTTTTAGTCCTTGGTCTTGGAACTGTTCTTGGTCTTGATACTTTAAGATCAACATTTGACTCTGGCTTTGAAACATTTAGTCTTCCACCTTTCCTGTTGAATTCAGAACATTTTTTTGAATGTTTTTTTATAATTTCATTTGCCTTTTTAGCAAATTAAGTAAAAAACCTGTGGTAAATGCATTCAACAAAGGCAATTCAATACAACATGAGTATCAATCATGAGTTGACCAGATGGTGCGCAATTATTTAAAAAAAAATTTTATACCAACATTCTTTAATCAATGCAAATAAACGGCCTTTGTTAGTTATTTTTCTACCAACTAATTGCCGATCGATGTACTCCCAAAGATGCTTAATAAGATTGAGATCTGGGCTCTGTAAAGACCATTTAAGAGCTTTGATTTTTTGTGATTTAAATTAATCTTTAACAGATCTCGCAGAATGCTTTGGATCATTATCTTTGTATGATCTATTTGCAAGTCATTTTATGCTTTGCATGTCAATACATAACATTCTTTATGATGTCTAAATAAACTCTCTTGTCCATAAAACCTTCTAAGTGATGAATGGGACCCACATTGTCATGACTAAACGTACCCAAACCATAACATTTCTTCCTCCATGATTAAAAGTGGGTAACTGATATTTTGGATTACTCTCTCCTACTGGGCCCCTAACATACTTAATTTAGTCACTAATTTATGGCATAAACTTTGATTCTTTAAAAAAAAAAGACTTTTGACCAGTCATTAACAGACCAACTAATATGATCTTTAGCAAATTTTATTCTGGTTTTTAAATTTCTTGCAGGCATTTGCGGTTTCTTTACTAGACAACGGCCATAGAGATTGTTTTGTCATTTTGACATTTAGATGTCAATTGACATTTAGTTGCATTGATGCTAAAGTTTGTGCCATGAAACTGATGCATTAAGTTAGACAGCAGACTTATGGGGGCATCTTTTGAAATACCTTACTGATAATCTATCAGACTTTTCAGTTGTAACTTTAGGTCTTCCAGAGAAAGGTTTGCTTTCAATAGTTTTGACTAGACAAAATATTTTCAAAGTGTGACTTTTATTCCTGTTTTAGAAACATTGTAAAGTTCAGAAATCTGCCTGTAAGTCATTTTATTTCCCACAGCTTTTATAATTAATTCCTTTATTTCCTTTAAAACTTCCTTAGTTTTTCCAATGCTTTAAAAATATTGCTAAGTAATTGAATTATAAAATTTTACCAATATTTCGGCAATTAGTTATACTTCAATGCCGTTGAAATATCTCAAAGTAATTAAATTATTTGATTTCACAAATATTTTGACCTTAAATTTTGCTTTTGTTTACAAAAATATGATTTATTTGCGGGGTATGATACTATTTCTTAACTTTTGCACAAAAGCTTTTTCAAAAAAACAATTAAAAGTTAGTTAGCATTTCAATTTACAACTTTTGTGGTTTGTATTTTAAATTAAAATAATATAGAGCACATTTAGTAAAAATTCCAGCTTATTTAAGAAAGTTTGTGAAAAGTTATGCCATAAAAACTGAAAAAAAGTTGGTGTTTCTAAACTTTGGCACGCTTCTGTAGATACACTGCTTCTTATGTTGTTATATGTTCTTGCAATAGTTCTTTCTAAAATCTTTATCACTTGGTCAAGCAGGTTTATTTCTTGATATAAACCACCCTACATTACAAATCTTTACTATCCAAATTTTTTTTTCTTCATCAAACATCTTTTTTGCAGTTGTTCTTTACAACAGTAAAAAAGTTTTGCACGCATATGATATGATTGCCAACCTTTAAAATATAATAGTTAGAACAGCCATGGCTTGATTTTATACTTCTAATCATTCTGGATTTTATATTTGAACAATTTCATTGGAAAGATCTAAGACATAATGAACATCCACATCACTGAAGCTTGCAAAACCTACCTCAATACACTGGAAAGATTATCACCCTTGTCTAACTGAGCTTTTTGAATATCCTTTATTTTCCTTCACTACTTTATATCTGCTGGTACTCCAATCTTACTCACCTTCCTTGGGTGTAAAAACGAAACAAAGTCTGAAAGAAGATGCCTAAGAAGTTTTTACCTTGAGTTACACTCAATTTAAGGTATAAGGAAAATGTAATATTATAATTAATTGATGTCCTTAAACTTGAAATTCCAACACAACAACACCCATGAAAAACTTCAACAGCACCCATGAAAAACTTCAAATATATAAAAATGAAAACGACGAATAATTTTTTGGCTTTCCACAAAACTCATTTAAACTATTATTTCTTACTCAAAACAAAACATTATTTACAGGTTTCTCGAAATAATAGTTGTTTCCTTGTCTGGTTTTATTGGTTGATCAATTATCAATTAAACTATTTTAATCGGCTTATTTTGTTAACTCGGATTCCTTAATTTGAAATCTTTTAATCAATTCAGGTGAAGAAACGATATTAAGACTCACAATTAAGACTATTAAAGATATAAGGAAAACTTTGCACTAGAGACTCAGCTGTAAGATCCATTTTAAATGTATGGTGTGGCAATGTTTGGAATTTCCTTTTTTTGTCTTTTCAGCAGTCACAACATTGTTACTTTGTTACATAGCAACAATTCTGTGCTTCACTTTTTATTTATAGATTTATGAAAATTTATAGATTTATAGATTTAAATATTTATAGATTTATAGTACATATGAAAATATATTTGTGCTTAACGACTACTTAACGACTAAATGAAACTTTAAAAAAAGGTCACTAGTAAAATTAAAAAATAAAAGCTTCTGCTATTACAATCTATTTGATGCAAGCCATCTGATACGACAAATATTTTTACACTTTGCTTTAGAAAGGTTCATGTCAATATGGTCTGTAGGTAAACGTTTTACAAACTTATAATAGGGCATTGCATCTGCTATAAGTTGTTGAAGGAATGTTTACATTATTGTTTTGGGAATGTTTACAGGACGTTCAATTAAAGGTTCCAGCTGTTACATAGGTTCAAATGTCTTAATTCTTTTTATGCCATTAAATTTACATAGAGCATTTGCAATAAGGCTAGAATAACAATTCTTAAATTAGTTGGAGCATGTAATGGAGCATTTATATGTCTCAATGATAATTTATTGCAATGCAGCATACAAATAAACCAAAATAATTGTCTCCTGGTTAAATATTCAAAATTTGATAAATAACCTCCATCTTTTCCTGAACCTGTTATGGTGTTTGTACAATTCCCGTATGATTTCGAAGGACTCATGGACTGCTCTTAAAACCATCTAATTATAAATAATTATTATAGTTGTATTGTCTAAACGTTAAATGACGTCATTTTAACAATGAAAGCCTGCTTGTTGTAAATTAGTCTTTTTATAATTAAAAAAATTTTAACCCCCTTGCATTTATGCATAAATGATTAATTTTACCTTTCCGAAAAATGCAATCCCGCATAGGTAAAAAAGGTTAATTTTCATTTTTTTTTCCCAAAGTCATTATTCACATATGGTGGCACCATAAAATTATCTGACAAATAAAAAATCAAAAATTTTGAAAGTACGATGTACCCTACTAAGCATATATCCTCTAAATGTAAATATACTTTTATTTTTTGTTTTAAATCTACTACATAGAATTCTTTTTATTCTGGAGTTTTAGATATGTAAGTTTTGTTGGTTTTCTTAGGAAAAATTATGGGTACCCAAATTGTCACAGCGTGACAATAGTGGTAATATTGGCTTATTTAATTTTTTTCATTTTTTGTGAGACGCTTGTAGAATAGCTAGAGAAGGTATCTCCTTTTTTTTAATTAAACTTGTTTTGGCTAATGAACAACACTAAAAGCATTAGTTTGCTCCTTATATCTTTATAAGAAAATAGTGACATATCCAAACTATTGGGGGAAAGAGGGGTTATCGGGTGCGATCAAACCCTTTTTTGTTGCAATTGGACTCTTTTTGCTAACAATCGCTCTCTGTTTTGCGTAAATTTTTTTATAAAATTAAGCAAGATATTTATTTACTATAAATTGCCTTCTTTTTCAAAAACGACGTACCCTAAAAAATTACTCGGTACGGGCCTGATTAAATTCAAATATATAAAATTCGATGAATTATTTCAGTCTAGAATACATACAAGATTCGTTATTTAATTAAAATAGTGATATGCAGTTCTTGGGCTAAAATATTGTTTGGAGTTCTGTGAAAAAGAGATAAAAATGAAAAAACTTAACTTGGAGGTATGGCTGTTAAATCAGATTTATATCGTTCTAAGTATTGTAAAAACTTAACATACTTTATTCAAATTCAAGAAATAGAAAAGCAAAGGAAAGTAATTTATGCTCTTAGTTTAATGAGTTTTTCGTTAACTTTTTTTTTTCTTATTTAAATATTTTATTTATTTATCAAAAATTGCGAATAATGATCATTTTGAGGGAAAATCTTTTGAACAACTTTCTAAAGACTTGAATATTTTTTTAGAAACTCAAATGAATTTAATAAAAACATCCAATCATTGATATTTTGATCCTTATGAATTTAAAATCAAAAAAGATTTAAATTTCATTTCTATTTTACACTTAAACATGAGACTCATGGGTCATAGTTTTCGAAAATTTAATGCATTTTCATTTATTATAAATTACACTTTCGAGGTCATTTATCTGTCAGAGGCTTGGCATGATTTAGAAAGTCCACTAGAGTCGAATTCAAGTTATAGTTTGTCCAATTAAACTAATTAGCTAAAAACGAGGAAACAATAAAAAAGGGCGGGGAGGTAGGTGTTTATGTACTTGAAAAGTATCAGTGTAAAATAAACAGGCAATTAAGTGTAGAAAATAATAATTATGTAAGCTAATTTATTGTAGTAATTAATGCAAAAAATAAAAACATTATAACTTGATGTGAGTACCGACCACCAAGAGGTAAAAGTATATCATTTCAAGATTTTAATGAAAAAAGTGTTTTAAAAACAAACAAAAAAAAAAAAATTATTTTACCTTGGTAACACAAATTTGAACGCCCTAACATATCAGAAATTTCCGGAAACAGGATTTTTTTTTGACATGTTATATAAATACAATGTTTTGTCTGTAATTTATAAACCGGTTAGGGTATATAGAACTTCTGCAATTGCAATAGATAATATTTTTATTAACAATTTTTTTTTTTTTTTGGTGCCCCAAGAAGTCCTTACGGTCTTGTCACAGAACACAGCGGAAGTGCATTTAACCAGGAAGTTCACGCCTCCTTCCTTGACCGTGACGCGAAAATTTGTCCAGAGCTCGTTTCGAACCTGGATCTCCTGCTTAAAAAGCAAGCGCTCTAACCACTGCGCCACGGCCGCACCATTTTAGTTAGAAACTCCAATTGAGACAGGGATATTTAAACTGATATAGTGATCAATTCCCAATATACGTTAATACAAAAATATAAAAGTAATTCCAAATAATCAACCCAAAATTTTAAATTTGATTAAACGGAACCTTTCAACTTATAGAACAACCTAACTATCAAATTATATATAGAGAACTGGACTGAAGTTTATAAAAGACAAATGCAAATAAAGGATGTAGTTTATTTTAAAATAAATTGAGATTTTTTTATGAAGTTTGTTCAACTAAAGTATTAAAAATAAAAATAAAAGGAACTTGTTTTTCCTTCGATGGATAAAACACTACTGAAATGCTCTAAAACCAAACAAAAACTATATAATAAATTTCTTAAAAATAATAACTCAACTAATAAAAAAAACTATAAAATATACAAATACTTTTATATAGATCTTCTAAAAAAAGTATTACAGAAAATAATTTAAATAATGTAGCTTGATACTAAGAAAACATGGGCAGTTGTCAATGATATATTAGGAAAAACTAAAAATAAAACTTCTTCGCAACCAAAACGAATCAAAATAAATAGTAAAGATATGTCTTAAAGAAATATCTAAAGAGTTTAATATATATTTAACAAATGTTTGACATGATCTAGCTAACAAAATTATGCCATCCTCTAATTTTTATAAAACCTTTCTAAGACCGTCAAATGACAAAATGTTGCATGATTTTGACTTGACATCAAAAGAATTTGAAACAGCTTTTTCTTCCATAAAAAAAACAAACAAACAAATTATCAGGATTTGACGATATACCCAGTAATATACTAATTTTAATTAAAAAAAGCATTAGTAGACCGTTTGTTTAAAATATTCAAGCTTTCCTTAAATCAAGGAATATTTCCTGAGGTACTAAAACTCGCAAAAATAATTCCAATTTATAAAATCATTATTCTAATGTTTCCAATTGCAGGCCTATATCATTGCTTTCTGTATTTTCGTAGATATTCGAACGTGTAATTTATAATCTTTGACCGTTTTACAAAAACCAACTTTTTTATCCTAAACAACTTGGATTTCAGAAAAATCATTCAACATGCGATCATTGAATTAGTTGATCGAAAAAAATAATGACTTTAATGAAAGAAAATTTTTCTCTCATATATTTATTTTGATATATTTCAATGCAATTGGATGACTATCTCTACATCTTCTTATGATCTTGTCATTAACAAATGATCAATACAAATCAGCCTCAATCAGAACATCTAACTTCTACTATCACTATTCAATTAACAGTCTGCTAATTAAGTCTATTTAAGTGTCTAAACTTCTGCTTCGCTTGACCAATATACTGACCATAAAGAGAGGAACTTATTTTTTTACGTAACAAGTTATTCGTATTGTGTGACCAAATAAGCATTTAACTTGTGTTTTAACTTTATCCAAAACTTCTGTTGTGCTGTTGTTACCAAAATAATTTCATTCTTACCCAGTGCTCGAAGTCATAGTTTCTTATTTAATCCAAGAGATACGTAACCTAACTGTTAACAATTATCCAAAAGCATCCTGCAGTTATGTTTTTAGGTATTGATGTCTAAAACATGAGTTGACGCATTCTGTAACCAATTGTCATTTTTCGTGAATCAATTAAATTATTATTAAGTAAATTAGTAACAATTGAATTGTGAATTTGATGAATTATTATCAAATGGAAATGTGATCACTGTTATTATGATTTTTTGTGATCACATAATAATTCCATTGTCACTCAATTGTCACACAATATTGAGTGACTTTATTGACATTTTTCATATTTTAATTGATTCATTTTTGGCACCTTATATTAAAATCTATTGTAATGTCTGCCATCATCAGATTTCTAAAGATATAAATGTTCTTGAATTTAAGCAGAGCAGTAGGCTTTTTTACAAGTTAATAAATTGTTCCTTTATGACTGCCCAATCTATAACCCATTGTACTTGCATGTACACTCTACTGTACATGCAAGTGCAAAGTCTGTCCCTATTTGAGTCAGTCGATGTGTGAACACTCCACCGTTTTTGTCCCTTTTTGAGTTAATTGATGTATGAACACTCGTTTTAAATTAAATTCATTCAATTATAAATGTTAAATTAAATTTTAATACAACAACAACTTTCATTAAGGAAGTATACTCGCATAAATTTTAAACAAATTAACTTAAACTTTTGGTAAAAGAAAATCGCTCGAGCTACCCCAAATGTGATGGCAATAAGGTCATAAATTATATTTTTATTATCTTAAACTAAATTTAAATTCATTGACAGGTTTTAATTTTCATAAAATAGTTTTTTTGCGTTCCAAAGTTTTAAATATGTAAGTATACGTCTTCTTCAAAATGAGGGGATAAAATATTTTAATTAATCATAACTTTCGAGCACTAAATAGTTATTTGATGAAATTTATAAATTATAATAATTTTTTAACAAAACAACATTTGTTTATTTATTTCAAAATTGTATGAACAAATTTGTATTTGTTTGCATTTATACAAAACTTGTATATAGATATCACATGACGTTGGAATTGCGGCCGCCATTCTGTATGGCAAATAAGGTAAACAAAACGAGCGTTTATTAGCTCGACGTATTTAATTACATCTATTTAAATAAAATACCGTGTAGTATATAGATTTTAAAAAGTTATTTTTAAGTAAATTTATGTAAAATTTAATTCTCTAATTCTTGGTTAAAATAAAACTATTTTAAATAAATAATTTTCAAATGTGTATTATAATTAATATGCAAATAAGTAAACTATATATAAAGTACTCTGAAGCATATAAAAATAGACTTAATTATTTGTGTCTTAAATCTTTTAAGTTTTATGCCAGATAAGATTATTTATATATATATATATATATATATACATATATATATATATATATATATATATATATATATATATATATATATATATATATATATATATATATATATATATATATATATATATTGAATACATTTTGGTTGTTTCAGCATGTTAAATAAGTTATTAAATTGTATTACTATTTTAAAATGCTATATATATAAATAATATGCTAAATCGGTTATTAAATTTCTTTAGTACCTTAAAAGTATTTAATAATAACTAATAACAATAATAACACTGATCAACAAATAAAATTTTTTTGTGCATATCTTGTTAACTAGGTGGTTTTTTAAAACAAATAAAATATGCTGATTTCAAATATGCAAACCATTTTTCACCATCACGTCAAGTTGTAAAGATATTTGGGTTCAAATCTTTAGTATTCAAGGTAAAGTCCCTAATATTGTCGAAAAAAAAGTTATTCAAAAGTATGTCAACCTGGGTCTCAAAAGAAACGTATTTTCATAGAGATTTTAAAAATGGTATTTGTTTGTAATATAAATAAGTACTTTTTGTATTATTGCTTAGAAACATTTTGTTAAAATTCTTTTAAGAGTCTTCAGCATTTTTTTACATAATTTTTTTTGTCAGTAAATTTTAAGTAAAAATATTTATCTTTTCTAAAATCTCTATGAAAATGCGCTTCTTTTGAGACCCAGGTTGACATACTTTTGAATAACTTTATTTTCGACAATATTAGGGACTTTACCTTAAATACTAAAGATTTGAACCCAAATATCTTTACAACTTGACGTGATGGTGAAACATGGTTTGCATATTTGAAATCAGCATATTTAATTTGTTTTAAAAAACCACCTAGTTAACAAGATATGCACATTAAAATTTTATTTGTTGATCAGTGTAATTGGCAACAAGCAAAACCACAAACTTAGACAAATATTTCATTTTCGAGGCAATCAACACTCGTGCAAAAAACGTTAATATGTTGCTGAGAATCCAAATAAATATAACTTTATAAAAAACTTTAATTTGTTAAAATGTCTTTGCTATCTTTTTGCTGTCATGTCAACAAATTCTTAAACTCCTTGAAATAACTTGTAATATTTCATTGAATTCTATATATATTACTAGTAAATATATAATAGATCTGTTTTAAAGCATTTTCAAGGAATACATGTATTTATTCAAGCAAGCTGTTGTTTAGAAGATCTTCCTCATTTCATTAATTAGTGTACAACAAGTTTCTCAGAATAGGTGACTCTTTGTCATTCAAAGATGTTGTTAGTTGTGGGCCTTAATGTCTTGTAGGCTTATTAATATTATTGCAATAGTTCCTATAAAATGAAAAAAAACTATACCTTTTTTGAGTTTTTGAAACAGATTTTGTTAATTAATAATGAAAACATATTGTTCACATTTAAAAATTCTTATAGAAAGTTGATTATATATATTTTTAAATACGCTGATTTGACATTTTTATTTAAATTTTATTTTCAAAGTGTACTTATTGAAAAACTCCATTTTAAGAAAACGCAATAATGAAAACGTTTTTTGAATGGATATATCTTCTTTTTCCTTAGTCGACTTTAATAAACTAACCCTTTCTTGACTGCTTTTAGGATTTACTCTCATATTAAAGTTTGAGTAAAATCTTCGCTTGAGCTTTTTTTTTTAACAGACATCAAGAATAGCTTAAGATGCATCATTGAATTCAATGAAGTAAGACAAAACTGCGCAACCTCTTAATTCAGTGTTGTAAGTTATTTCATGAAGTAAAATTAAAATCCCGGGTAAACAATGTTACGTAACTTAGCTAACTAATCCATGAAGTAAAAGCAATTTTTTAAGTTACATTCATTATTTTTATCTGCATTCTACAATTTGCACAATTCGAGGTGCTCTGACAATACATGAATACCATTTTATTTAGATTATAAGGTTTTACAACCCTATTCAATGATGAATAGTCTTTTTTCCAAATTTTTTTATTTCTGTGAGCCATTAATAATACTGCAACAGCATTATATGCTTTTAAAGGTGTTTATTAAAAATCATTGAAATGTTACAACTTATTTCATAAATATTTTGATTTGATTCGTATCTTCTACTTCCTACTTATCTTTAAGCCAATAAAGACCTTCATATCAAGCTTTGATCAAATATGTATTCTTTTCTTTGCTGCAGGATTCGATATAAAGAGCTGCTACTTTTAAACACACATCTTTTAATTTCAAAGTTTAACTTATGAAGAGCAACCTAACAAGGAGTTAAATTGTAAATAAAAAGTCTATGTTTTATGAAGTCCTGGAGTGTCAGCTAAACAAATTGAAGTTTATAGTATTTTAGTCAATAGTAAAATCGTAATCAATTGGGTCTTCTACATCTTTTTTTATACGTTTTTTTGCATGATTTTTGAATGCCTCTAATCACACATTTTTCAAAGTTTGTGGTTTTGGTTGTTTATATTGTATTACCGTTAAAAAAATATTAAACACTTTTAAACTACTTTAATAGGATAAAAAATAAGTATGTTATTTATTTACAGATAAATAGAAACTATTAAATCAATTTAATACTTTATTTACCATACTTAAACAACCAAACTTTGCTTACTGTTTTTGCATATTTAAATTATTTCAAAACAAAAATATAATAAATGTCCAATAAAAAACATAAGATTTTTAAAATGTTAACACAAATAACTTTATTTATTGTTTTTGGATTTAAGTTTTAATATATTTCGGATTACATTATTTAAAAATCACTTACTTGCTAAGATTAAACACCTTGTTTGACAGTGTATAGAAAACAATTTATTTAAGATTGAGTTTTAGCTTGAACAAAAAAAAATTAATTCAATCATGAGAAAGAGAATTAAATTCTACGTAAATTTAATCAAAAGACTAAACTTTTTAATTTTTTTTTAAAGGAATCACATTATTAGATAATTGTAATTAGCCTTGCATTAAAGCTCCTTTAAATAATGCGCATTTGTTTGACCTTCAAGATCGGAATAACACTGTTTACATAGTGAAGTCAATCGAGCTCTATTTATTATTACATTGAGAAAAATTAATTTTCTTTGATTAAGTTATTGTATTTTTAACTTATTTGGTGAGAAAATAATATTTTAAATTGTGAAGATGTCTAGAGACGAATCACTTGGTGGCAACCTCGATTTTGTGCAGAAATTAGACGACAATGAAAATACAATCTGGTTTTGTGTTGAGATTGCTTCTTCAAGTTAGGGTATTTAGCAGCTTTTAAATTAATTGTAAAGTTACCCGTATTCCCATGCAATTGAAACTCTTTTGTGAGATCATTTTTAGAATCTTTAATTTTAACACACTTTTAGGTTTATAAACTGCATTTAGAGCTATCGTTAGTCTGTCTTTAATATTTGTAACTGTTAAACAATCATTCTCTTTAGAGGATTTTCTTTCAATTCCAATATCGACAACTTATCTAATCTATTAAATAAGTCGTTCTCATAACAAATAATTGCAGTACTTGATGACGAACGTAGCTCAGGAATTGTAGTTGAATGCAAACAGAGGTTATGGAGTCACATTCTCTTGATATTTTTGCTCTTTAGTGCGAATGGACAGAGCTTGCAACATTTTTTTTGAATTTAAGCAGGAAATAAAATAAATATTTTGAAAATGCATCAGCAGTTAGCAAATTTTTATTACGTTTACCAAATGCTAACGTTCTTAAATCAAATCAAAACAGCTACAGAGCTGTTTTGATTGGTTAAAGAACGTTTAAATTTTAAACATAAATATCGTTAAACAGCTGCAGAGGGTTTAATAATTTTTTTTTTTTTAACTGAGTTATTTTAAAAAACGTCATTTTTAAAAATATTTCAATCTTTTGTCTCACTGCTGCTCCATCTGATCCGGCAATCTAGCAGTAAACTTAGTTCAATTCCATATTCTAATTTTACAGGGAATTGTAAAATTGAATTTCTTTTCTGCAAAACTTAAAAATAATTAATTGTTTTTTTAATCATTTGTAAAGCCGCATTTATCACACCTTTTTCACACTTTTGGGGTTTAAAATCGTTTTAGTTATCACTTTCATTTACGGCTGTCACTTAAAAAACTAGAATTATTTTTTTAAGAATCAAAATGAAAAATATTTCGAATGTTTTTTTTCAGTAGAAATTGGAATTAATTAAAATGGTTCAGAACAGGAGAATCTTCCCTTCGACATTTATGAATTTCACAAATAACTTTTTCCAACCTTAGTAACAAGATTTAAAAATTACCACAAACAAAATGATAAGAAAGCGATGTAGCCATATTAAACTATAGAATTTGACGAAATTTAAAAAAATACACGATAACCTCTTATACTTGTTTGTTTAATCTATAATTTCATTTTTATGTAAAATACGAAAAATACAAGTTTTTACTTATACCCAGCAATTAAATGAATCTTAAGGAATCTTTTTTGAATGTAAATTTTGTGTGTTTTATTTTTATGTTGAACGTAATCTTTTCACACTTCTCTGGCTATTGATTAGTATCTTTCTTGATCTAACTTCTTAACATGAAAGTTTACTCATCAAAACGATATATAAACAGAAAACAAACTAAAAGGAAAGTAATAAAAATTAAAAAAGTTTTACCTTTTATTTTATTTTTATTTAAAAGAAGCTTTGCAATGACATGATTAATCTAAATACATTAAACCAATACAAAATAAAAAGAGTGAAATGGGTTCAAAAGATGTAGTGTTTTAGTTATATTAACAAAAAAAATTCTTGAATTATTTTTTAGTCGAGGGAGGTTTGAGATGCATTTAAATAAAAAAATCAAGACTGAATTTTTTTTGCTTACCAAAAATTTGGTGATAGTGAATTATTTACATCGATAGATTTCAGTTTATCAGTTGTTGTATAATTTGTATCTTGGTTTATTGATTGATTTGTTTATAAAATTGTTAACAATTAATGGACATTTAGTTGGTCTAAAAGGACACAAAAGCAATTGAAACAACAGCTTTGATGACATGTAGTCCACAAAACTTTACTATATTTTATTATAACACATGTGTCGTTATAAAGGCCTGTCTTGCTTGCTAAGGTGTCAAATGCAAAGTCTGTGATCTGCAAATGCAAATTTAATTTCTTAATTAACTCTGTACAGGCATTTATTTAGGCCTCTCCTGTTTTGACTATTCAAGTTTTATATTTAACTTATTCTCAACATAGCTGAAATTAACCACTATTAATGTTTGGAGTTACCAGACATCAAAGTATAATAAAGAGCAAGGAAACGATTTACAAAATATTTAACACACACTAAATTGAGTTGAGAAAATGTAAATGACTTCCAGAGCATTAATTTGCGAAAAAAACAAGTTTTTATAAAATGAAAGAACAAAAACAGTTATTGATGCAGTTTTTCTAAATTACGAATCGCAAGAGATTTAGTTTTTCTGGATGAAACAAAAGATGACATCTTATTTAAGCAGTAACCATGATATTTTTACTCTTGAAGTGAATAGACGCTTTTTAACAGGTTGTTATTTTACAAAAAAATCTCCTTATAATTCTTTCGTTTAAAGAAAAAATAAGTATTTTTATTTGTGAAAGTATTTTTATTCGTGTATGTTACGCTTAAGGAAGACAAAATGTTTACCAAGGAAATATATAAGTTTAAAACAGAGGCTAAAGAAACACCCAAAAAATACTTTGTTAACATCGTTAGTTTAAACGCAAAACTAATAAATGATCGCTTGGATAAGGTGGAACGTAACGTTTTAGATAACTCAAAAAAAATAGCATTGATTGCAAAGAAAGCAGATGAAAATAAAAATGGTTTAAACTTCCATGAAAACCTATTTAACAAAAAATTTTAAACCACGATAGGTTCTATAACAAACGATTGAGTATTTAGTCAAATAACAACATCATGAGCTCTTAAAAAATAAACAAAACTGCGCAAAAATGGTAAGTATGTCATTTTAATTTATGATGAAATATTTTTTGAGATATCTTTACATCACCTGGTCTTAAAAAACAAATCTTTATAGTAAAATACTCCCAAAAAGCAAATAAGGCTGGAATTAATGACTTTGTGTCCCTTCGCTTTAATTTTACTGAAAGAAATAATTTTTTGGCTAATGAAAATACCAACTTACAAAAAAATCATTTTTCTAATGAATTAGATGATTTTCTTTTTAAATATTTTAATGACAGTAATGCGCATAAAGTTGAAGTTGCTTGCATGAATAATAAATGCGGTAGTAGAGTTTCTGTCTACGTAAATGAAAACATAGCGCATTTAGTTGGGTATGAAGAAGCGTATCTGACGGTGATAAAAAAGTTTTAACTAATGAAATTATAAGCAAAATGTCATAAATATACTATTTAGCATAGGATATTATCAACCACCTGACGGCGCGAGAGCGAAGTTGAGCAACTTGTTTGAACAAAATGTCTTTAAAAATAGCCTTAAAGAAAACAAAATGTATTTACATATATTATAATAAGCATAAACAACTTTGTAGGAAATAATAATTGTATAATAAATCGTAATTTTACAATAAATTTATATAATAAGTATGAACAAACATCATCAGCAATGTTGATTATATTCATACAAATACATTAATTAGTTGAGCTAATTAATAATATAAATTGCACATTCCAGCATTCAGTGCAGCATGTGTTTGCTTTCTTAATTTTATCTTTTTAACTCGACTTATTATAACTTTCACTCTCACTTAATTCGTTCTTCTATACTCACTCGGTCAGCGAAGCGGGTGATAATGCTATTTATTGAAAAAAACTTGCCTTCGAGGGCCCGGATATGTGGCCTGTTATAGAATATCACAGCACCTTACAATATCACCACACCAATTGAAATAATGACAACGAGGAATAGTCACAAATGAGTAGACAAAATGATATCTTGCCCATACGTTAGTTTTTGGATACTAATTTAACGTATTAACTCTTAAGTCACGTTAAATAAGAAGATCGTTGAATAAGTAAACAAATTTAAAATTCAAGGCATTTTTTGTTAATCAAGACAAACAAATTTTAAAAAAATACTAAAAGCATTTACTTTATCAGGCGAATTTTACACATTTTTATAGTCATAGTTTACTACTTTTAATATTTTTAACTGGTTTAAGGTGTATATTCAAGTCGAAATTTTGAAGAGGCTTTTTTTTTCTTAGGTCACTCACTGAATTAGTATACTAATATTATAGACATGCTTTAATGATATTAAATAAAATAGTTATAAAATAGTCATTTCACGAGCAAATTTTCTGTATTCTTTAATAATTTAACTGCGCATTTTAGCAAAATGTTTCAAAATAAATTATTTATCTTACACGCAAGGATATCCAAATTAAAAAAAAAATTCTCACTAACAGTTCAAATTTTCAAACTCGGTTATCAAACTCGGTTATCAAACTCGGAACTTCTCGATTATGAGGCGAGCGCTCTCCTACTACACCGCAACTGCGCTACCGTTGAATAACAACCTAGACGGGTATTATTTGACAATTTTAGCGGTGTTATGTATATAAAACAATAATAATAAAATGTGAGCTGAATTAAGTTGAATATTTATTACTTTATTAATTTTTTATTTATTTTGCTATGTGAATATTTTAAATAAAAACGACCGTATAAAACGACACGCTTCATGCTAAACCAAAACTTTATTATGAAAATAAGATCAAAATATCCTTACACAATATCAGTAACAAAATATAATAGCATGGTTTTTAAGTCCTTTCAAAAGAATTTAACATGGTTGAAAGTTAAGGCATTTTTGGAAGAAATTTAATATTTCCACATGGAATTACAAGCCTATATAGTATAGAAATATAGTATAACATAAATAGTATCATTAAAATGCAATAAAAAAAGAAACCCTGCTTGTGTGGCAGAAGAGTACTTAATAAATGCATTGATCAATAAGTTTGAATAAACTGAACACACTTTGAGTGGGAAACAACATCAAGACGGTATGGTTATGCGGTAGTGGTGTAGTGGTAGAGCGCTCGCTTCATAAGCGAGAGGTTCCGAGTTCAATCCCCACCACGTCCCTGGTAGTACCGCGCTCAACTTGTTTCTCCGTGCAGCGGCCTTGTTCGTCAAGGTTTGTGTTTCGAAGTTATAGAGTTGAGAGAGGGTTATGACCACAATTAAGTAGCCTCCTCATCTGTAGTGGCCTTCTGGGCCTTGGGGAGGCAAAATAAAAAAAAAAAAAAAAAAAAAGACACATTACTTTAAAGCACGCAATATGATCAATCAAGGTGTCATTAAGCCTGTCAAATGAGTTAGTTAAAACATCTAACGCCTTGTTTTTAGACTGTATTGACAAACTTTAAAATAAATTTAGAAAAATTTGAACTTCGACGTATTCTTACAAAGATACTATCATCAACAAACAGCTTTTGCCAACCATAACCAGTTTAAACTCTGAAAATTTTTCTCCTTGATTGGTTTAAATAAAATAAGCAGACTTTATTAAAATAAGTCTTAGAGTTTTTTGAAGAGTACCAATTCTATATAAAAAGTAGTAACATAAACTGTTAACTTCTATGATCTATTTACTTCTATTATTACTATTATTACTACTATAACTAAACTATTTACTTCTATGATCAGTAATTGTAATTATTTTAAGTTTTTTAAAGCAAAAGGTCTAATATGTTCTAGGAAAAGCTCGAGTATCTAGGGCCAAGTTTTTTCAATGCCCAAATATAAGGCCTTAGACACTTGTTTAAAAATAGTGAAACTGATATAATCTAATCTCTATACTAAATACTTTGTATTGGTATAAGTATATTGAGCTTAGGTAATAAACTTTATTTGAATTGTTCATAAGGTCACTTTTACAAATTTAAGTTTAA